>NW_026926363.1:0-197500 GCF_032062105.1 Saccostrea cuccullata
ACAAAGTATGAGACAAGAAATATCGCACATTGTAAACATGACAACGCAATTAACATTTCACATTTATCACACTTTCCCCCGCTTGGACTACATTTCGTCCTCGAAATGTGAACAAAAACATATATAAAAAATCTATCTCATGTTATGTGACAGCTAGACTCTAGCTCATTGTAGGATAAAAAAGTATTTTTATTTTTTTTTAAAAAATCTACATTCGTAGTGTACAAACATCATAAACTACAATAAAAAAAAAATCCTCACACATAGTCATAGTGGATATGTAGCTTATTTACTTCATTTCATCTTTTACCTTTTCAACCCAGCTGGGTGTTTCAGCGCACACAAACGGCTTAAGTCTGTCATGATGTATGACCTCTGTTTTATGTTTATTTCTTATTTTGTAGACCACTGGACCAAATTTTTCCGTTATCAGATAGGGGCCGGCCCATGGGGATTCAAATTTCTTGTGATTTGGTTTCAATTTATACACAAGGCTTCCAACGGGCATGGTATTCTCACTGATGCGAGTGTCATCGTCTCTCTTTTGCCTCTCTGCTTGACTTTGTAAATTTTTCCGGGCTACATGATAAAGTTGCTCCATCTTCTCTCTCAGGTTTTCAGCATACTGGTCGGCGGTGTTTTTGTCATGGTCATTAGGCAAGGGATATAGGATACTGATCGGAGTATTGACCTCCCTACCAAACATTAGCATGTTTGGGGAATATCCAGTACTTGGATGAGGTGTGCTTCTGTATGCTGCCATCAGAATGCTGAGATATTTATCCCATTCATGAATGTTAGTTTCGATAAAGCTTTTTATCATCTTCCCTAAAGTTTGATTGAACCTTTCAATCAGGCCATTAGAACTGGGTCTGTATGGGGTTGATCTAGTCTTTTTGATTTGGAGAAGGGAACAGACTTCTTTAAACAGATCACTCTCGAAATTAGATCCTTGATCCGTATGGATTTCCAATGGAGTTCCATAGCGTACAATAAATTCATGTACTAATTTTGAGGCAACAGTTTCTGCATTTTGGTTTGGAATAGGGTAAGTTTCCATCCATCTCGTGAAGTGGTCCCCTATAACGAGTATGAATTTGTTCTGTTTTTTCGATCTGGGTAAAGGTCCTATCACATCTATGCCTATCCTATCAAAGGGATAGCCAACACGATAATCGCATAATTTTGCCCTTGGGGTCTTGTTGAGTTTCTTCCATCTACTGCAAGCTGGACATTGTCTGACATGGCTTTTTATGTCCTCTCCCATCCTGTACCAGTAGAAATAGTTCTGTACTTTCTGAATTGTTTTATTTACACCTTGGTGGGCGGAGAATAGGTCATCATGGCACATTTGAAGGATACTTTGCCTTAGCACTCTTGGAACTAAGAGTTGTTGAACCTCTCTTTGATCTGTAACAACTAATTTTCTGTAAAGAATTCCTTCCTGCGCAGTAATAGATCTCCAGGTTAGCCAAAAGTTCCGAACAGCTGGGCTAAATTGAGATACTTCATCCCGAGATGGTAGTTTCTTTTGTTCTAACCACTGATGAAGAATCTTTAGATCTGAATCTTGTTTCTGAAAGTCTATCATTTCTGTTGGTGTAAATTGCTGCATCCAGTTGCACGTTTGGTTCAGATTGATAACTCTTGTACTGAGAGGATTTCCATTTTTGCTGAGGTCAGTCACATTATCAATGTTTTCCTTGAAGTCCTGCCATTGTTCATTCGAGTTTTCACATTCCATACACTGTGGTTCTGTGTCATCATGAGAGCATTTTTCTGGAAGTCGAGACAACGAATCTGCATTCAGGTGTTTCTTGCCTTCTCGATGTTCTATTTTAAAGTGATACTGTGATAAAACCTCCAACCAGCGAGCTAATTGTCCTTGGGGGTCCTTAAAGTTGAAAATCCATCTCAAAGAACTATGGTCAGTTCTCAGGAGAAACTTCCTTCCAAGTAAATAATGTCGAAACTGGTTGATGAAGGTAACCACTGCTAGTAACTCTCGTCGTGTTACATTATAGCGTTTTTGATGTTTATCGAGTTTCTTTGAGGCATATGCTATAACTTTTTCTTTGCCTTCTTTCATTTGCGACAGTACTGCTCCAATCCCATTATCCGAAGCATCTGTGTCTAATACAAAAGTTTCCGTAGAAGATGGGTATGATAATACTGGAGCATCACATAATGCTGCTTTCAGAGTATGGAAGGCTTCTTCACATTCTGGCGACCAAATGAATTTCTTGTCCTTCTGTGTCAAGCTGCTGAGTGGTGCTGCTATATCACTGAATTTGTATATGAACTGTCGGTAATAATTGCAGAGTCCAAGAAACTGTTGTATTTGTTTCACATTTTGTGGAATCTTCCAATTTTTAATGGATTCCGTAATCTTGGGGTTTGGTTTAATGCCCTCTTTCCCGACAATATGTCCTAGGTATAGTACTTCTGACTGGAAAAGTTCGCACTTCGAAGGTTTTAGTTTAAGACCTGCAGCTTGGAGTCTTTGAAGAACCTCATTCAACTGTTTAAAATGATCTTCCATATTCTGGCTAAAGATAATGATGTCATCCAGATATATCAATAGATGTTTCCACTGCATTCCTCTGAAGATTAATTCCATGCATCTTTGGAAAGTACTTGGTGCTGAACATAGACCAAAAGGCATCTTTGTATATTCAAAGAGTCCGTATTTCGTGATAAAAGCTGATTTTTCTCTGTCTTTTTCCTCCAGGACAATCTGCCAATATCCACTTTGTAGGTCCATTGTAGAAAAGATTGAGGCACCTGCTAGACAATCTAGACACATGTCAATACGTGGTAGAGGATAGGCATCTTTACGGGTGCAGTCATTGAGTTTTCTGTAGTCAATGCACCAGCGGACTGTTCCATCTTTTTTGCGAACTAATACCACTGGTGAGGCCCAAGCAGATTTGGAAGGTTTAATAATTCCATTACGTAGCTGTTCTTTTAAATAGGTTTCTTCCTCTGCCTCAAATCCTTGAGGAGTCCTTCTAAGTGGTTGTCTGATGGGAGCTGATCCTGCCGTATCTATCTTATGAGTAATGACAGAACAGGTACCAACATCTGTTTTGTTTTGAGCGAAAGCGTCCTTGTTAGTTAACAGTATCTGTGCCAGTTTGATCTTGTCTTCACTGCAATGAATTTTCCCACAACTTTTTTCATACAAGTCTTTCAAATACTCGGGCAGCTGAGGAACATCGGCCTTGCTCCGCAGCAACCGTAGCACTGTATTTCCCGTATCATTCCAGTCGGTTGGAATTCTTGGGTGTTCACTATTGCCATCCACTGTCAGCTCATGCAATTTATTGCACTTATGCTTCACCATATCAGGCGTTAAGGGGTATCCACAAGAATCTAGGATCTCGGTACATTCTTGAACTGGATGTAATTCTCCTAAAAGTTGGTTTTTCTTCAGTTTTATAGGAAATTTGGAGGTGTTAACAACTCTCACTGGAATCTTTGACCTGAAAGGGTTGACTAGACAGCGGGCCACAATTACCTCTTGTGAATCTTCAAACACTGGTTCTATTGCAGAAAAACAGGTGTCAATCAACTCAGGATTTTCACTTTTTCCAATTACCAATGCCTCAGAAGAAGGGGGTATGGTGATGGTCTCATCAACATGTAACCTTGAAACTTGATCCTGTTTGCGATCCACATAACATTCCACCCACTTGCCTTGAATTTCCAAACCACGTCGCGTATTAATGGTTACATCATGTTGATCTAGGAAGTCGCAACCAAGTAAAAGGTCATCTGCTATTGGAGCCACATACATTTCCCATGCATAGTTTTCCTCTCCAATTTCCATTTGGACTTCCGTTATTCCACTTGTCCTCATTTTCCTACCCGCCTCTGCTACCACTAAGCTTCTTGGAGCTTGTCGCAACTGCGGACGTTTCTCAACAGGAATTTCCTGAAACCTTCTCTCACTAATCACTGTCACCTCTGCTCCAGTGTCTACCACAGCATTCATCCTAATGCCCTCAATGGTAACGGGAGCTCGGATAGTTACGGCATGTACCCTATCAATGACAACCTCACTTTCCTCTGGTGCAGTATTAAGTATACAAGGTTCCTTCACCTGTTCAAAACTTACTTCCTTCGTGGTTTGTAAATTTGCTTTGATCACCGTGGATTCCTTCTCCTTTTGATTGATAATGGGGTTTTTCTCCATTTTACTCATTTCCACTTTTCCTAGTAGGGCTGATGTTTGGCCGACAACCTCAGCCCCTTCTAGTTTAAAGATTTTTTATTTTCTTCTGTACATGTAGGGTGAGGAAATGACCTTGCTTGGTTAGATCCACCCTTCGTCTGTGTCTGATAATTGTTCACCTTCTTCGTGGTTGACTTGAATTCTTTTTTATCCTTTGTCAAGGGACATGTTTTCCTTGTGTGCCCTTCCTCACCACAGCCATAACACACAAATGGTTGTTTGGATAAACTGTTTGTTGTTTTTTGGTCAACATAGTTCTTCATGTCTTTTTGTATATCACGCATGGTGCTGGTGATGGATTCTGTTAATTCCCGTCCAAATTGGCACAGCCTGTCCTCTGTGATGAACGGTTTATTGCCAACTCTTTTGACTTCTGGAGTATTATATTCTTCCTCCACAGCTATTTGTCTGAGATGTTGTTTAGCTCTAATACCATTTTTGCATGAGAAATGCCAAGAGAGCAGATTTACAGCCTCCTGTAAGGTTTGTGGACGTTTAGTTAAGACATCATATGCAATAGATTGATCGTTGATTCCATTTAGCATGTGCTCGATGCTTAAACTTTTATAAATTTCAGTATTTTGCATTCCAGGGTATGCTTTGCTCATCTTAGCTTCAATCCTAGTAGAGTACTCTTGGAAGGATTCACCAGCCATCTTCTTGATTTGCTGAAGTTCTCTTCTATGCGTTTCCGGTAGTGTATGGTCACCAAATCTCCTGTTCATCGATTCAATTAGATACAACCATTCTGATCGGACTTCATGAGAAAGTTGTGTTACGAAGGTTAGAGCTTCGTCCTTCAAGCAGAAGATGATTTCTTCCCTCCTCCTCTCAATTGTCCATTTATATCTGTCTGCCAGCATCTCAAACTGCAGCAGGAAAGACTTCCAGTCTCCCTTCCCATTAAATATTGGGAGTCTTGGTTTTGGTTCCTCGCATCCACTCATGTTGGAGTTTGTACTTCCACTTTCATTGGGAATAGGCCAGCTAGGCTGAGGATAAGTACTCCAACCTGGACGATTATTTGTGGTTTGAGGGGTCCATCGCATTTGATGATTTCCCTGGTTTGGTTGGATTACATTTGATGGATATGTAGCATTTTGGGCATAACCACTGTGTCCTTGAGAATATCCACTATAGCCTTGAGGATGAGTGTAACGACCTAGATTGGGATACAAACCATTCTGACTTGACTGTTTACTGCTGGCTATCTTCAATGCTTCCTCCAATTCTCCTATTTTGCGTCTCAGACTCTCTACCTCACCTTGATTTTCATTCCTGCATTCTTCATTGTCAATGCCCATCATGCTTGGAATCCTCCTTGGGCTGTGCACTGGGGAACACACATTTTCCACCACAGAAGATGATTGAACACCTTGATTCACAAACTCTACATCCCTATTTTCCCCCACTTTAAAACTAGGAGAACCTAATTTTCTATTTCTTAACATCATTTTCCTAAGTGAATTTTTTCAAACAATACTTTTTTTTTTTTTTTTTCAAAAAACAATAAAATAAATACAAAAAATTATTTAAATTTAAATTTTTAACCGCTGCCACCAATTATTGCGTTTGCTGAATTTGTTATTTAAATTCAAAAACGTTATAAAAGACACAAATATTATATCAATTAATATGAACTATTTATTTAGAACATAAAATATGAAATATAATATTTTCAGGTTTAAATTTAGATATTTTCCTTTAAAAAAATATTGAACAATGTAATAAAAATCCCTATTCACTATAACATTCGTTAAAAATCCTTTCTATAATATTACAATATCATTTAAGTACTTAAAAACTAATAAAAAATACCTTTCAACAATAATAGATTGTCACCCTTAACGGCTGCCGTATCTCTATCTAGCACCAGACCCCGTATGTTATACAAACGTATCTAGGTAACTAGGTCATAGCAATACCTACATATTTACAATGCACAACTTGTATCATTAAAACAGTAATAAAAATACGATACTATTTTATTTATTTTAAATACATAAAATTACTACAAGTAAACAGTACTCGAGTCAAAGTACAGAATAAATACGAAATTCTTTATACAAATCATGTTCGATCGGGATCGGGATTGCAGTATGAAAACATGTGATTTCCCGGTAAAGTCAAAACATCTTTCTTCACAGTTTTGGATACAAGTTGTAGTTTTCCACAATAATAGACGTAATCTAATAGACGTAATCATATGAATAGAGGTAATTAAGTATGTAAAAATGAATATGATTAACATCGAAATTAATAAATATAATATGCATTTATACAGTAATCATGCATCAATACCAGTTCGAATTTCCTCGACATGTCACAACAAAGTATGAGACAAGAAATATCGCACATTGTAAACATGACAACGCAATTAACATTTCACATTTATCACACTTTCCCCCGCTTGGACTACATTTCGTCCTCGAAATGTGAACAAAAACATATATAAAAAATCTATCTCATGTTATGTGACAGCTAGACTCTAGCTCATTGTAGGATAAAAAAGTATTTTTATTTTTTTTTAAAAAATCTACATTCGTAGTGTACAAACATCATAAACTACAATAAAAAAAAATCCTCACACATAGTCATAGTGGATATGTAGCTTATTTACTTCATTTCATCTTTTACCTTTTCAACCCAGCTGGGTGTTTCAGCGCACACAAACGGCTTAAGTCTGTCATGATGTATGACCTCTGTTTTATGTTTATTTCTTATTTTGTAGACCACTGGACCAAATTTTTCCGTTATCAGATAGGGGCCGGCCCATGGGGATTCAAATTTCTTGTGATTTGGTTTCAATTTATACACAAGGCTTCCAACGGGCATGGTATTCTCACTGATGCGAGTGTCATCGTCTCTCTTTTGCCTCTCTGCTTGACTTTGTAAATTTTTCCGGGCTACATGATAAAGTTGCTCCATCTTCTCTCTCAGGTTTTCAGCATACTGGTCGGCGGTGTTTTTGTCATGGTCATTAGGCAAGGGATATAGGATACTGATCGGAGTATTGACCTCCCTACCAAACATTAGCATGTTTGGGGAATATCCAGTACTTGGATGAGGTGTGCTTCTGTATGCTGCCATCAGAATGCTGAGATATTTATCCCATTCATGAATGTTAGTTTCGATAAAGCTTTTTATCATCTTCCCTAAAGTTTGATTGAACCTTTCAATCAGGCCATTAGAACTGGGTCTGTATGGGGTTGATCTAGTCTTTTTGATTTGGAGAAGGGAACAGACTTCTTTAAACAGATCACTCTCGAAATTAGATCCTTGATCCGTATGGATTTCCAATGGAGTTCCATAGCGTACAATAAATTCATGTACTAATTTTGAGGCAACAGTTTCTGCATTTTGGTTTGGAATAGGGTAAGTTTCCATCCATCTCGTGAAGTGGTCCCCTATAACGAGTATGAATTTGTTCTGTTTTTTCGATCTGGGTAAAGGTCCTATCACATCTATGCCTATCCTATCAAAGGGATAGCCAACACGATAATCGCATAATTTTGCCCTTGGGGTCTTGTTGAGTTTCTTCCATCTACTGCAAGCTGGACATTGTCTGACATGGCTTTTTATGTCCTCTCCCATCCTGTACCAGTAGAAATAGTTCTGTACTTTCTGAATTGTTTTATTTACACCTTGGTGGGCGGAGAATAGGTCATCATGGCACATTTGAAGGATACTTTGCCTTAGCACTCTTGGAACTAAGAGTTGTTGAACCTCTCTTTGATCTGTAACAACTAATTTTCTGTAAAGAATTCCTTCCTGCGCAGTAATAGATCTCCAGGTTAGCCAAAAGTTCCGAACAGCTGGGCTAAATTGAGATACTTCATCCCGAGATGGTAGTTTCTTTTGTTCTAACCACTGATGAAGAATCTTTAGATCTGAATCTTGTTTCTGAAAGTCTATCATTTCTGTTGGTGTAAATTGCTGCATCCAGTTGCACGTTTGGTTCAGATTGATAACTCTTGTACTGAGAGGATTTCCATTTTTGCTGAGGTCAGTCACATTATCAATGTTTTCCTTGAAGTCCTGCCATTGTTCATTCGAGTTTTCACATTCCATACACTGTGGTTCTGTGTCATCATGAGAGCATTTTTCTGGAAGTCGAGACAACGAATCTGCATTCAGGTGTTTCTTGCCTTCTCGATGTTCTATTTTAAAGTGATACTGTGATAAAACCTCCAACCAGCGAGCTAATTGTCCTTGGGGGTCCTTAAAGTTGAAATTCCATCTCAAAGAACTATGGTCAGTTCTCAGGAGAAACTTCCTTCCAAGTAAATAATGTCGAAACTGGTTGATGAAGGTAACCACTGCTAGTAACTCTCGTCGTGTTACATTATAGCGTTTTTGATGTTTATCGAGTTTCTTTGAGGCATATGCTATAACTTTTTCTTTGCCTTCTTTCATTTGCGACAGTACTGCTCCAATCCCATTATCCGAAGCATCTGTGTCTAATACAAAAGTTTCCGTAGAAGATGGGTATGATAATACTGGAGCATCACATAATGCTGCTTTCAGAGTATGGAAGGCTTCTTCACATTCTGGCGACCAAATGAATTTCTTGTCCTTCTGTGTCAAGCTGCTGAGTGGTGCTGCTATATCACTGAATTTGTATATGAACTGTCGGTAATAATTGCAGAGTCCAAGAAACTGTTGTATTTGTTTCACATTTTGTGGAATCTTCCAATTTTTAATGGATTCCGTAATCTTGGGGTTTGGTTTAATGCCCTCTTTCCCGACAATATGTCCTAGGTATAGTACTTCTGACTGGAAAAGTTCGCACTTCGAAGGTTTTAGTTTAAGACCTGCAGCTTGGAGTCTTTGAAGAACCTCATTCAACTGTTTAAAATGATCTTCCATATTCTGGCTAAAGATAATGATGTCATCCAGATATATCAATAGATGTTTCCACTGCATTCCTCTGAAGATTAATTCCATGCATCTTTGGAAAGTACTTGGTGCTGAACATAGACCAAAAGGCATCTTTGTATATTCAAAGAGTCCGTATTTCGTGATAAAAGCTGATTTTTCTCTGTCTTTTTCCTCCAGGACAATCTGCCAATATCCACTTTGTAGGTCCATTGTAGAAAAGATTGAGGCACCTGCTAGACAATCTAGACACATGTCAATACGTGGTAGAGGATAGGCATCTTTACGGGTGCAGTCATTGAGTTTTCTGTAGTCAATGCACCAGCGGACTGTTCCATCTTTTTTGCGAACTAATACCACTGGTGAGGCCCAAGCAGATTTGGAAGGTTTAATAATTCCATTACGTAGCTGTTCTTTTAAATAGGTTTCTTCCTCTGCCTCAAATCCTTGAGGAGTCCTTCTAAGTGGTTGTCTGATGGGAGCTGATCCTGCCGTATCTATCTTATGAGTAATGACAGAACAGGTACCAACATCTGTTTTGTTTTGAGCGAAAGCGTCCTTGTTAGTTAACAGTATCTGTGCCAGTTTGATCTTGTCTTCACTGCAATGAATTTTCCCACAACTTTTTTCATACAAGTCTTTCAAATACTCGGGCAGCTGAGGAACATCGGCCTTGCTCCGCAGCAACCGTAGCACTGTATTTCCCGTATCATTCCAGTCGGTTGGAATTCTTGGGTGTTCACTATTGCCATCCACTGTCAGCTCATGCAATTTATTGCACTTATGCTTCACCATATCAGGCGTTAAGGGGTATCCACAAGAATCTAGGATCTCGGTACATTCTTGAACTGGATGTAATTCTCCTAAAAGTTGGTTTTTCTTCAGTTTTATAGGAAATTTGGAGGTGTTAACAACTCTCACTGGAATCTTTGACCTGAAAGGGTTGACTAGACAGCGGGCCACAATTACCTCTTGTGAATCTTCAAACACTGGTTCTATTGCAGAAAAACAGGTGTCAATCAACTCAGGATTTTCACTTTTTCCAATTACCAATGCCTCAGAAGAAGGGGGTATGGTGATGGTCTCATCAACATGTAACCTTGAAACTTGATCCTGTTTGCGATCCACATAACATTCCACCCACTTGCCTTGAATTTCCAAACCACGTCGCGTATTAATGGTTACATCATGTTGATCTAGGAAGTCGCAACCAAGTAAAAGGTCATCTGCTATTGGAGCCACATACATTTCCCATGCATAGTTTTCCTCTCCAATTTCCATTTGGACTTCCGTTATTCCACTTGTCCTCATTTTCCTACCCGCCTCTGCTACCACTAAGCTTCTTGGAGCTTGTCGCAACTGCGGACGTTTCTCAACAGGAATTTCCTGAAACCTTCTCTCACTAATCACTGTCACCTCTGCTCCAGTGTCTACCACAGCATTCATCCTAATGCCCTCAATGGTAACGGGAGCTCGGATAGTTACGGCATGTACCCTATCAATGACAACCTCACTTTCCTCTGGTGCAGTATTAAGTATACAAGGTTCCTTCACCTGTTCAAAACTTACTTCCTTCGTGGTTTGTAAATTTGCTTTGATCACCGTGGATTCCTTCTCCTTTTGATTGATAATGGGGTTTTTCTCCATTTTACTCATTTCCACTTTTCCTAGTAGGGCTGATGTTTGGCCGACAACCTCAGCCCCTTCTAGTTTAAAGATTTTTTATTTTCTTCTGTACATGTAGGGTGAGGAAATGACCTTGCTTGGTTAGATCCACCCTTCGTCTGTGTCTGATAATTGTTCACCTTCTTCGTGGTTGACTTGAATTCTTTTTTATCCTTTGTCAAGGGACATGTTTTCCTTGTGTGCCCTTCCTCACCACAGCCATAACACACAAATGGTTGTTTGGATAAACTGTTTGTTGTTTTTTGGTCAACATAGTTCTTCATGTCTTTTTGTATATCACGCATGGTGCTGGTGATGGATTCTGTTAATTCCCGTCCAAATTGGCACAGCCTGTCCTCTGTGATGAACGGTTTATTGCCAACTCTTTTGACTTCTGGAGTATTATATTCTTCCTCCACAGCTATTTGTCTGAGATGTTGTTTAGCTCTAATACCATTTTTGCATGAGAAATGCCAAGAGAGCAGATTTACAGCCTCCTGTAAGGTTTGTGGACGTTTAGTTAAGACATCATATGCAATAGATTGATCGTTGATTCCATTTAGCATGTGCTCGATGCTTAAACTTTTATAAATTTCAGTATTTTGCATTCCAGGGTATGCTTTGCTCATCTTAGCTTCAATCCTAGTAGAGTACTCTTGGAAGGATTCACCAGCCATCTTCTTGATTTGCTGAAGTTCTCTTCTATGCGTTTCCGGTAGTGTATGGTCACCAAATCTCCTGTTCATCGATTCAATTAGATACAACCATTCTGATCGGACTTCATGAGAAAGTTGTGTTACGAAGGTTAGAGCTTCGTCCTTCAAGCAGAAGATGATTTCTTCCCTCCTCCTCTCAATTGTCCATTTATATCTGTCTGCCAGCATCTCAAACTGCAGCAGGAAAGACTTCCAGTCTCCCTTCCCATTAAATATTGGGAGTCTTGGTTTTGGTTCCTCGCATCCACTCATGTTGGAGTTTGTACTTCCACTTTCATTGGGAATAGGCCAGCTAGGCTGAGGATAAGTACTCCAACCTGGACGATTATTTGTGGTTTGAGGGGTCCATCGCATTTGATGATTTCCCTGGTTTGGTTGGATTACATTTGATGGATATGTAGCATTTTGGGCATAACCACTGTGTCCTTGAGAATATCCACTATAGCCTTGAGGATGAGTGTAACGACCTAGATTGGGATACAAACCATTCTGACTTGACTGTTTACTGCTGGCTATCTTCAATGCTTCCTCCAATTCTCCTATTTTGCGTCTCAGACTCTCTACCTCACCTTGATTTTCATTCCTGCATTCTTCATTGTCAATGCCCATCATGCTTGGAATCCTCCTTGGGCTGTGCACTGGGGAACACACATTTTCCACCACAGAAGATGATTGAACACCTTGATTCACAAACTCTACATCCCTATTTTCCCCCACTTTAAAACTAGGAGAACCTAATTTTCTATTTCTTAACATCATTTTCCTAAGTGAATTTTTTCAAACAATACTTTTTTTTTTTTTTTTTTCAAAAAACAATAAAATAAATACAAAAAATTATTTAAATTTAAATTTTTAACCGCTGCCACCAATTATTGCGTTTGCTGAATTTGTTATTTAAATTCAAAAACGTTATAAAAGACACAAATATTATATCAATTAATATGAACTATTTATTTAGAACATAAAATATGAAATATAATATTTTCAGGTTTAAATTTAGATATTTTCCTTTAAAAAAATATTGAACAATGTAATAAAAATCCCTATTCACTATAACATTCGTTAAAAATCCTTTCTATAATATTACAATATCATTTAAGTACTTAAAAACTAATAAAAAATACCTTTCAACAATAATAGATTGTCACCCTTAACGGCTGCCGTATCTCTATCTAGCACCAGACCCCGTATGTTATACAAACGTATCTAGGTAACTAGGTCATAGCAATACCTACATATTTACAATGCACAACTTGTATCATTAAAACAGTAATAAAAATACGATACTATTTTATTTATTTTAAATACATAAAATTACTACAAGTAAACAGTACTCGAGTCAAAGTACAGAATAAATACGAAATTCTTTATACAAATCATGTTCGATCGGGATCGGGATTGCAGTATGAAAACATGTGATTTCCCGGTAAAGTCAAAACATCTTTCTTCACAGTTTTGGATACAAGTTGTAGTTTTCCACAATAATAGACGTAATCTAATAGACGTAATCATATGAATAGAGGTAATTAAGTATGTAAAAATGAATATGATTAACATCGAAATTAATAAATATAATATGCATTTATACAGTAATCATGCATCAATACCAGTTCGAATTTCCTCGACATGTCACAACAAAGTATGAGACAAGAAATATCGCACATTGTAAACATGACAACGCAATTAACATTTCACATTTATCACACTTTCCCCCGCTTGGACTACATTTCGTCCTCGAAATGTGAACAAAAACATATATAAAAAATCTATCTCATGTTATGTGACAGCTAGACTCTAGCTCATTGTAGGATAAAAAAGTATTTTTATTTTTTTTTAAAAAATCTACATTCGTAGTGTACAAACATCATAAACTACAATAAAAAAAAATCCTCACACATAGTCATAGTGGATATGTAGCTTATTTACTTCATTTCATCTTTTACCTTTTCAACCCAGCTGGGTGTTTCAGCGCACACAAACGGCTTAAGTCTGTCATGATGTATGACCTCTGTTTTATGTTTATTTCTTATTTTGTAGACCACTGGACCAAATTTTTCCGTTATCAGATAGGGGCCGGCCCATGGGGATTCAAATTTCTTGTGATTTGGTTTCAATTTATACACAAGGCTTCCAACGGGCATGGTATTCTCACTGATGCGAGTGTCATCGTCTCTCTTTTGCCTCTCTGCTTGACTTTGTAAATTTTTCCGGGCTACATGATAAAGTTGCTCCATCTTCTCTCTCAGGTTTTCAGCATACTGGTCGGCGGTGTTTTTGTCATGGTCATTAGGCAAGGGATATAGGATACTGATCGGAGTATTGACCTCCCTACCAAACATTAGCATGTTTGGGGAATATCCAGTACTTGGATGAGGTGTGCTTCTGTATGCTGCCATCAGAATGCTGAGATATTTATCCCATTCATGAATGTTAGTTTCGATAAAGCTTTTTATCATCTTCCCTAAAGTTTGATTGAACCTTTCAATCAGGCCATTAGAACTGGGTCTGTATGGGGTTGATCTAGTCTTTTTGATTTGGAGAAGGGAACAGACTTCTTTAAACAGATCACTCTCGAAATTAGATCCTTGATCCGTATGGATTTCCAATGGAGTTCCATAGCGTACAATAAATTCATGTACTAATTTTGAGGCAACAGTTTCTGCATTTTGGTTTGGAATAGGGTAAGTTTCCATCCATCTCGTGAAGTGGTCCCCTATAACGAGTATGAATTTGTTCTGTTTTTTCGATCTGGGTAAAGGTCCTATCACATCTATGCCTATCCTATCAAAGGGATAGCCAACACGATAATCGCATAATTTTGCCCTTGGGGTCTTGTTGAGTTTCTTCCATCTACTGCAAGCTGGACATTGTCTGACATGGCTTTTTATGTCCTCTCCCATCCTGTACCAGTAGAAATAGTTCTGTACTTTCTGAATTGTTTTATTTACACCTTGGTGGGCGGAGAATAGGTCATCATGGCACATTTGAAGGATACTTTGCCTTAGCACTCTTGGAACTAAGAGTTGTTGAACCTCTCTTTGATCTGTAACAACTAATTTTCTGTAAAGAATTCCTTCCTGCGCAGTAATAGATCTCCAGGTTAGCCAAAAGTTCCGAACAGCTGGGCTAAATTGAGATACTTCATCCCGAGATGGTAGTTTCTTTTGTTCTAACCACTGATGAAGAATCTTTAGATCTGAATCTTGTTTCTGAAAGTCTATCATTTCTGTTGGTGTAAATTGCTGCATCCAGTTGCACGTTTGGTTCAGATTGATAACTCTTGTACTGAGAGGATTTCCATTTTTGCTGAGGTCAGTCACATTATCAATGTTTTCCTTGAAGTCCTGCCATTGTTCATTCGAGTTTTCACATTCCATACACTGTGGTTCTGTGTCATCATGAGAGCATTTTTCTGGAAGTCGAGACAACGAATCTGCATTCAGGTGTTTCTTGCCTTCTCGATGTTCTATTTTAAAGTGATACTGTGATAAAACCTCCAACCAGCGAGCTAATTGTCCTTGGGGGTCCTTAAAGTTGAAAATCCATCTCAAAGAACTATGGTCAGTTCTCAGGAGAAACTTCCTTCCAAGTAAATAATGTCGAAACTGGTTGATGAAGGTAACCACTGCTAGTAACTCTCGTCGTGTTACATTATAGCGTTTTTGATGTTTATCGAGTTTCTTTGAGGCATATGCTATAACTTTTTCTTTGCCTTCTTTCATTTGCGACAGTACTGCTCCAATCCCATTATCCGAAGCATCTGTGTCTAATACAAAAGTTTCCGTAGAAGATGGGTATGATAATACTGGAGCATCACATAATGCTGCTTTCAGAGTATGGAAGGCTTCTTCACATTCTGGCGACCAAATGAATTTCTTGTCCTTCTGTGTCAAGCTGCTGAGTGGTGCTGCTATATCACTGAATTTGTATATGAACTGTCGGTAATAATTGCAGAGTCCAAGAAACTGTTGTATTTGTTTCACATTTTGTGGAATCTTCCAATTTTTAATGGATTCCGTAATCTTGGGGTTTGGTTTAATGCCCTCTTTCCCGACAATATGTCCTAGGTATAGTACTTCTGACTGGAAAAGTTCGCACTTCGAAGGTTTTAGTTTAAGACCTGCAGCTTGGAGTCTTTGAAGAACCTCATTCAACTGTTTAAAATGATCTTCCATATTCTGGCTAAAGATAATGATGTCATCCAGATATATCAATAGATGTTTCCACTGCATTCCTCTGAAGATTAATTCCATGCATCTTTGGAAAGTACTTGGTGCTGAACATAGACCAAAAGGCATCTTTGTATATTCAAAGAGTCCGTATTTCGTGATAAAAGCTGATTTTTCTCTGTCTTTTTCCTCCAGGACAATCTGCCAATATCCACTTTGTAGGTCCATTGTAGAAAAGATTGAGGCACCTGCTAGACAATCTAGACACATGTCAATACGTGGTAGAGGATAGGCATCTTTACGGGTGCAGTCATTGAGTTTTCTGTAGTCAATGCACCAGCGGACTGTTCCATCTTTTTTGCGAACTAATACCACTGGTGAGGCCCAAGCAGATTTGGAAGGTTTAATAATTCCATTACGTAGCTGTTCTTTTAAATAGGTTTCTTCCTCTGCCTCAAATCCTTGAGGAGTCCTTCTAAGTGGTTGTCTGATGGGAGCTGATCCTGCCGTATCTATCTTATGAGTAATGACAGAACAGGTACCAACATCTGTTTTGTTTTGAGCGAAAGCGTCCTTGTTAGTTAACAGTATCTGTGCCAGTTTGATCTTGTCTTCACTGCAATGAATTTTCCCACAACTTTTTTCATACAAGTCTTTCAAATACTCGGGCAGCTGAGGAACATCGGCCTTGCTCCGCAGCAACCGTAGCACTGTATTTCCCGTATCATTCCAGTCGGTTGGAATTCTTGGGTGTTCACTATTGCCATCCACTGTCAGCTCATGCAATTTATTGCACTTATGCTTCACCATATCAGGCGTTAAGGGGTATCCACAAGAATCTAGGATCTCGGTACATTCTTGAACTGGATGTAATTCTCCTAAAAGTTGGTTTTTCTTCAGTTTTATAGGAAATTTGGAGGTGTTAACAACTCTCACTGGAATCTTTGACCTGAAAGATTTGACTAGACAGCGGGCCACAATTACCTCTTGTGAATCTTCAAACACTGGTTCTATTGCAGAAAAACAGGTGTCAATCAACTCAGGATTTTCACTTTTTCCAATTACCAATGCCTCAGAAGAAGGGGGTATGGTGATGGTCTCATCAACATGTAACCTTGAAACTTGATCCTGTTTGCGATCCACATAACATTCCACCCACTTGCCTTGAATTTCCAAACCACGTCGCGTATTAATGGTTACATCATGTTGATCTAGGAAGTCGCAACCAAGTAAAAGGTCATCTGCTATTGGAGCCACATACATTTCCCATGCATAGTTTTCCTCTCCTATTTCCATTTGGACTTCCGTTATTCCACTTGTCCTCATTTTCCTACCCGCCTCTGCTACCACTAAGCTTCTTGGAGCTTGTCGCAACTGCGGACGTTTCTCAACAGGAATTTCCTGAAACCTTCTCTCACTAATCACTGTCACCTCTGCTCCAGTGTCTACCACAGCATTCATCCTAATGCCCTCAATGGTAACGGGAGCTCGGATAGTTACGGCATGTACCCTATCAATGACAACCTCACTTTCCTCTGGTGCAGTATTAAGTATACAAGGTTCCTTCACCTGTTCAAAACTTACTTCCTTCGTGGTTTGTAAATTTGCTTTGATCACCGTGGATTCCTTCTCCTTTTGATTGATAATGGGGTTTTTCTCCATTTTACTCATTTCCACTTTTCCTAGTAGGGCTGATGTTTGGCCGACAACCTCAGCCCCTTCTAGTTTAAAGATTTTTTATTTTCTTCTGTACATGTAGGGTGAGGAAATGACCTTGCTTGGTTAGATCCACCCTTCGTCTGTGTCTGATAATTGTTCACCTTCTTCGTGGTTGACTTGAATTCTTTTTTATCCTTTGTCAAGGGACATGTTTTCCTTGTGTGCCCTTCCTCACCACAGCCATAACATACAAATGGTTGTTTGGATAAACTGTTTGTTGTTTTTTGGTCAACATAGTTCTTCATGTCTTTTTGTATATCACGCATGGTGCTGGTGATGGATTCTGTTAATTCCCGTCCAAATTGGCACAGCCTGTCCTCTGTGATGAACGGTTTATTGCCAACTCTTTTGACTTCTGGAGTATTATATTCTTCCTCCACAGCTATTTGTCTGAGATGTTGTTTAGCTCTAATACCATTTTTGCATGAGAAATGCCAAGAGAGCAGATTTACAGCCTCCTGTAAGGTTTGTGGACGTTTAGTTAAGACATCATATGCAATAGATTGATCGTTGATTCCATTTAGCATGTGCTCGATGCTTAAACTTTTATAAATTTCAGTATTTTGCATTCCAGGGTATGCTTTGCTCATCTTAGCTTCAATCCTAGTAGAGTACTCTTGGAAGGATTCACCAGCCATCTTCTTGATTTGCTGAAGTTCTCTTCTATGCGTTTCCGGTAGTGTATGGTCACCAAATCTCCTGTTCATCGATTCAATTAGATACAACCATTCTGATCGGACTTCATGAGAAAGTTGTGTTACGAAGGTTAGAGCTTCGTCCTTCAAGCAGAAGATGATTTCTTCCCTCCTCCTCTCAATTGTCCATTTATATCTGTCTGCCAGCATCTCAAACTGCAGCAGGAAAGACTTCCAGTCTCCCTTCCCATTAAATATTGGGAGTCTTGGTTTTGGTTCCTCGCATCCACTCATGTTGGAGTTTGTACTTCCACTTTCATTGGGAATAGGCCAGCTAGGCTGAGGATAAGTACTCCAACCTGGACGATTATTTGTGGTTTGAGGGGTCCATCGCATTTGATGATTTCCCTGGTTTGGTTGGATTACATTTGATGGATATGTAGCATTTTGGGCATAACCACTGTGTCCTTGAGAATATCCACTATAGCCTTGAGGATGAGTGTAACGACCTAGATTGGGATACAAACCATTCTGACTTGACTGTTTACTGCTGGCTATCTTCAATGCTTCCTCCAATTCTCCTATTTTGCGTCTCAGACTCTCTACCTCACCTTGATTTTCATTCCTGCATTCTTCATTGTCAATGCCCATCATGCTTGGAATCCTCCTTGGGCTGTGCACTGGGGAACACACATTTTCCACCACAGAAGATGATTGAACACCTTGATTCACAAACTCTACATCCCTATTTTCCCCCACTTTAAAACTAGGAGAACCTAATTTTCTATTTCTTAACATCATTTTCCTAAGTGAATTTTTTCAAACAATACTTTTTTTTTTTTTTTTCAAAAAACAATAAAATAAATACAAAAAATTATTTAAATTTAAATTTTTAACCGCTGCCACCAATTATTGCGTTTGCTGAATTTGTTATTTAAATTCAAAAACGTTATAAAAGACACACATATTATATCAATTAATATGAACTATTTATTTAGAACATAAAATATGAAATATAATATTTTCAGGTTTAAATTTAGATATTTTCCTTTAAAAAAATATTGAACAATGTAATAAAAATCCCTATTCACTATAACATTCGTTAAAAATCCTTTCTATAATATTACAATATCATTTAAGTACTTAAAAACTAATAAAAAATACCTTTCAACAATAATAGATTGTCACCCTTAACGGCTGCCGTATCTCTATCTAGCACCAGACCCCGTATGTTATACAAACGTATCTAGGTAACTAGGTCATAGCAATACCTACATATTTACAATGCACAACTTGTATCATTAAAACAGTAATAAAAATACGATACTATTTTATTTATTTTAAATACATAAAATTACTACAAGTAAACAGTACTCGAGTCAAAGTACAGAATAAATACGAAATTCTTTATACAAATCATGTTCGATCGGGATCGGGATTGCAGTATGAAAACATGTGATTTCCCGGTAAAGTCAAAACATCTTTCTTCACAGTTTTGGATACAAGTTGTAGTTTTCCACAATAATAGACGTAATCTAATAGACGTAATCATATGAATAGAGGTAATTAAGTATGTAAAAATGAATATGATTAACATCGAAATTAATAAATATAATATGCATTTATACAGTAATCATGCATCAATACCAGTTCGAATTTCCTCGACATGTCACAACAAAGTATGAGACAAGAAATATCGCACATTGTAAACATGACAACGCAATTAACATTTCACATTTATCACAGCCTGTTATATAGAAAAGTCCTCAGGTAGAGTAATTTTTTTTTTCAAATCATGACCACGGGGGTAAGGTAGGGCATTGACTGTCTGATCAAAGTTTTACAAGGAATCGTCTCCTCAAGATCAGAAATCAATTGGTAATAGTAGTAATAGGCGCCTAGCTAGGAGGGTCAACTGAGTGCACTTTTTATGCAAATGGTCAGAAAGGCTGGATTCTGATTGGTTTAGCCACTTAGGGGGGATAGGCGGGTCAACTGAGTGCACTTGTAGCCCTGGGGGCTAGGCGGGTCAATTAAGTACAGCCCCAGGGTGGGGCTAGGTGGGTCAATTTCGTACAAGCCTTGGGGGGCTAGGTGGGTCAAGGCAGTAAAGCCCCTGGGTGGGGCTAGGGAGATCAACTACAAGTGTGGGGGGACTCCTCCTATAAACACTTAGACTTAAGGGGGCCGACTATAGTTTCCATTTCGCAATATTTCGCGCATCATAGTAAAATGAAGCGTATTTACTGTTTTAATGCAACTTTTTTCACTTGATTATTAAAATTAAACAAAATTAAGAAATTATAGGTATAAAAATGTAATTACAATTTGATATAACTAATTCTTTAACCGATTTTACATTTGATAGGTAGGTTGACGTCGTTGCAGTGTTTTTTTGACGTTATGATAATCTGTCGCTCTTAAAGAAAAGGGTAATAAAAAAATTATTTTAAAAAAAGTAATAAGCACACGCTCTTGAAATTTAAAACATAGAAATTTGAGAATATCTCCAATATTTTTATTATGTTTTCATGTGAATCCATTGTATACATCATATTTTGTAATACTCTATAAAAATAGTAAAATTTGCTAATTTTTTTGCATTTTGAGATGCCCCTCTGGTAACAAGACGGTAGAATTTTGTGTTTCTTACATATATTGTATAATACAGTATTACTCATCAAATATTATAGTTTGAACAAAATGTCTATTATAGTACAGTGGACCTTCAGATATCCGGACGCCAGATATCCGGATGCTTCAGTATCCGGACGATTTTTCATCGGAACGAAATTCTAAAATGTAAGTCTGTCTTGTTTAACTGGTGATTCAGATATCCAGATGCTTCACATATCCGGACAAATTGACTGGGAACCAAAGCGTCCGGATAAATGAGGGTCCACTGTATTTGTATAATTTGCTTTAAAGTGCTAAAAATTGGCATTTTTCTATATAATCCTATTGTAAGTGTACCTGTATTTAAGACGGTCCCTCAAAAATACCTGGACGGTAGATTTCCCCCAAACTTTGCATGTACACTGAAGTTAATGTAAGTCATATATGGTATAAAAATGAAGAGTTTCGCTATTGTAGTTTTCACACAATAAAACTATAGTCGGCCCCCTTAAAAAGCCTTAGCCTTTGACAGGTAAATACGCTGCTACTACGATTTGGCAGCGATTCAAGTATGTGATTATGACGTCACGTTTCATTCACAGCCAGTCAGCCAAGCCGAGATGCATTTTCTGAAAACGGAAAAAAAACAATAACACACAAGGCAAAACAATGTTAACATACAGAGTTTTTGTTCTTTTTCTTCTTCTTTGCCTTTTAGGTCTGGGGTAGTTTCCTCTTGTGGGTTCTGGGAATCTCTCTGCTGTGTTCCTGAGACTTTTTCTCAATTTTTTCTATTTCTTTCACTAACTGGTCTGTCTCCCTTCCTAGATGACTAATATCTTTCACCACTTCTTTGATATCATTGTGAATCACCTGCATTTCATTTAGGATACTGCATAGTAAACTTCTTTCATTTACGTCCATAAGAATTTGTGTTTCTGATACGGCCTCGTTTGCATTTTCTTCTGACATATTTTACGTCTGTTTAGTTCCAAGTGCTTACGAAGAGTGATCATAGATTTCCAGCTCTGGTTTATAAACGGTTTGGGTTGTTAAGGGTCGTGTGCATAAATAAGTTTGACTTACGTTTTTATCGTACTGTATGCGATTTTGTACACAGTCTAGTCAGCGAGCTACCTATGCACTGTGACGTCATACACTGTATAAATACAGCTTTTCTCCGACTTTCAAATATTACATGCTCAACGACTATTGAAATGGTGAAAACGGGAGAGAGAATTAGATCAAATTTTTTATGAAAAAAGAGATCAAGAATTAGAGCTCCGCAAAAAAAAAGCCAAAATATTACAGAGAAGAGCTCTACTAGAAAAGCAACGACAACGACAGCATCAACAAAGGACTAGGGCGCATGAGGCCATGATGAGGGACCAAAGTCATCTATCTATCCTCCACGGAAACCCAAGGCGATTTCAAAGTATTATCAGGTGAGACTCAATCAAGCTAAACATTCTCGAAAATTTTAAGTGCAGGAAAATTTCTACTCAATTGTAAAGAGTTTCCAGAGGAGGAAAACAGGATACGTTCGGCGATTTTTTAGAGACATGCTACAAACCGTAAAATCTTAAATGCACTGTAATCCTAACGATTACCTACGCCTGAACATACGCCACGATTCGCTGAAATCGGACATTTGGTACGAGTTTACGCAATGTAAACATTTGAACGAGGACCTCATTTTAGACAAAATAGAAGCAGTTCAACAATCCAAGCAAGTTTTATAACTGGGAGACGGCTCTATGGAATTCGACCTGTTTCATGTCAAGTATCCACAAGGTAGTGGTGGAGACAGAACCAAGCACTTGATGTTGAATAGGGAGAATTTCAAGAAGAGGAAACAATCCATCGGTCAAGTCAACAATCCCTGGGATAATTTTTGTTTAGCTAGAGCGATCGTCGTTACTCGATTGCACAGTGAAAAACCGGAACATCCAGACCCGGAATGGGAAAAAAAATGGGTCCGTATGCGGAAAGGAGACATAAGAGCCAATGACCAGAAGAACCAAGCAATAGCCTTCATGGAACAGGCCGAATGTGATATCACTCAACCTTGTGGACCCGAAAAATGGGGGAAATTACAACAGGTGTTAGCCCCTCGGTATCGACTGAAAATATTTCAGTTCAAGTCGACCTCATCTAAACTCACCTTAGAACCCATTTACAAAGGTTTGGGAGATGGAACTTGTTTGAATGTTTTGTTAGACAATTATCATTGCGATGCCATCATATCCATGCCGGGAGTGACGGGACACCAATATTACTGTGATCAATGATCATTGCGATGTGGGGTACACTCATATAGAACAACACCGGACTCAGTGCCCTCACCGATGCAATCATTGTTTAGCGGACACACCAGGCCCCGAAGACGGATCCCACATTCAATGCCATCAATGCCAAGGATTTTTCTAAGAACAGGATGTGCTACGAAAATCATTTAAGACCGCATAGTAAGAAAACGACCACCAGTGTATGCAGTTTAATGGGATGATGCGAGCAGTGTCAGATATGGATGTCTATTAAATTTCTCCCTCATCATCATTGCGGAGGACATAAACAATGTAAGATCTGTAAGAAAATCGTCGATCCCGATCATCAGTGCTACGTTCAGCTGGAGCCTGAGAATAAGAACAAGGGGAAAGAGACCTTACAGTTTTACTGATATTTCGATTTCGAATGCACTCAGGAAAAACGGCATTCACGTCCCTAATCTGTGTGTGGCACACCGCGTCTGTCAACATTGCTATCACTTACCCATAGACCAGCCCTGTCCTCATTGTCTACACATGGGACCCCATGAGCACGTGTTTAAAGGGCCAGAGACCTGTTTATGGACTGGTTATTACAACCTACTACAGGAACCAAGAATTCTGCTTTATTAGACGACGAGGCCATCATCATCGCCCAAAACTTCAAAGGATACGACGGACAGTTCATTTTGAATCACCTGGTGCATTCCTATTGCATGAAACCTACGGTCATCATGAACGGCAGTAAGATATGGTGCATGCAGATTTGCGGATTGAAATTCATCGACTTGTATAACTTTTTGCCTTTTGCTTTGGCAAAGATGCCCTCAGCTTTCGTATTCACCGAACTGAAGAAAGGATATTTCCCCCACTTTTTCAATAAAGAACAGAACCAGAATTACGTGGGGCCTTATCCACCGGCAGCTGACTACAATCCGAACGACATGTCTATCAGTGGACGACAGGCCTTCTTCGATTGGTACAAACAACAGACCGGAAAAGTGTTTGATTTCCAGAAAGAGTTTGTAGCTCACCTGAGCCAAAGGCTCAAGTGAGCTTTTCTGATCACAATTTGTCCGTTGTCTGTTGTCGTCGTTGGAGTTGTCGTCGTCGTTGTAAACTTTTCACATTTTCGACTTCTTCTCAAGAACTGCTGCGCCAATTTCAACCAAACTTTCCACAAAGCATCTTTGGGTGAAGGGAATTCAAGTTTGTTAAAATGAAGGGCCACGCCCTAATTCAAGGGGAGATAATTGAAAATTAATGAAAATTTGGTGGTAAAGATTTTTAGAAATCTTTTTCTCAAGAACCACTGAGCCAGGAAAGTTGACACTTAAGGGGAAACATCCTCAGGTAGTGTAGATTCTAGTTTGTTCAAATCATGACCCCCGGGGGTAGGGCGGGGCCACAATGGCCGACCAAAGTTTTACATAGAAATATGAAGGAAAATTCTTTAAAAATCTTCTTCTCAAAAATAGCAAAGCCATAATTGATCATATTTAAATGGAAGCATCCTCAGTTAGTGAAGATTCAAGTTTGTTCAAATCATGACCCCCGGTGGTAGGGCGGGGCAACAATGGCCAATCAAAGTTTTACATAGACATATATAGGAAAATTCTTTAAAAATCATCTTAACAAAAATAGCAATGCCATGATTGGTCATGGGACTACTTTTGGATATAAACTATTCCATAATAAACCAATTTCTACTTTTTCCCAGCCACAGTGCTCAGGTGAGCGATGTGGCCCATGGGCCTCTTGTTAGAGTATTGTATCTCGGACGTCGACATTTTACAATGATGCTGTACACAGTTTAGAGCCACCCTCAAGAGTTTGGTGCGTGTCGACCCTTTCCAGGAATCTATCACATTTGCCTAGTGCCGACCGGACACAACCTAACAGAAAGCGAACCCGGAGCGCACCCCAGGCTTGCTCTCTAGGTCCGCTTCGGGTTCGCTCGGGCTGACCCCGAGCGAACCCGGAGCACACCCAAAGCGAACTCGTAGCAGACCCCGAGCGGACCCAGAGAGCGAACCCCAAATTCAGTAGCGGTCCCATAGATCGAGCGAACGCGCGTGCGGTATTTATTTGCAGAGCTGTCAATCGGGATTAGCGACTAACCAATCAGCGCGTCAACAAAACAAAATAGCATATTGATCTGTCGATTGGTTTAAAAGATCGAACGTGTTGATTTAATTCGATATAAATTCAAACATTGTACATACAAGCAAAACGTGTAAACGTACAGCGTAAATCTATTATGATAATTAAAATATTATTTTATATTTATTTACATGTTATTTAATTCTCCTGGTTGTAATTAATATTTATATATTTATTTTCTTTTTTATTAAAGCAATTAATAATATTAATTATAATCTATAATTTTAATTTTCCACGCAGAAATACATGAATATTTACGTATTTATTTTCTTTATTTTTTTAAATACATGTCTTTTACAATTATTGCAAGATTTCATCATATCAAGATACAAATAATACAAGAACTAGATACGATCTCGTTGCGAGCAACGAGAGGTCTTCCGTCCGTTTTAGGAAAAGAAACCCACGTAAAATCGAGCTGAAAAGAGATTCAAAATTTTGGTCACAAGGAGGATTGAAACCATGTCGCCAACGTGAATGCGCTTTTTTTTTTACTTTTATATCCCCAACGCGCTAACAATTAAGCTATTGGGAGTACTGCTCTAAATATACTTGTGTATACCACGGTACTTTTGCAACAGTCTGTCTAAGAATTATAAAAAGCATTCATAATTTCGCGCCAAACGCCACGAGTAAATATTCGCGCCTCTTCTTTGGACTGATCTATTAGATAGGTATGATAGCATCAATTAAATTTTAAAAATAAAACATTCTTAGCGCCTTTATTTTATTTCGACGTTAAGAAAGTATATGTAACACATTATACACATTACATATCGTATCTAGCCCAGTTACACTAAAGCAGTGAAACGGAAATTAAGTTTTCAGATTGACACTCAATTGCAACGTACTACTGTAACGTGTCGGATCTGAGCAGTCAGTAGGTCTGTGCTCGGATTACCGAGTTTTACTAGGGATATGATTGAATGCAATATATACAGATAATAATATAACACCTGCCTGGTGTCTTTAAATCAAATGACCTAAGTGCTTTGTATAATTATATATCTTCAGTTAATACCGGCACCTGCCTTATGCCATCTGATAATTGCCTCACTATACTCGTATAACTGACTATATAAGTCAACATCTATCTGCCTGGTGCCTCTTGATTTAGCCTTTAACACCTGCCTGGTGTTGCTGCTTACCAAGTTGCCTATATAACAGGTCGGAGAGAATACTCGAAATCGGGTATTATCCGTGAAATCGCGTATAATACTCGATATTAGGGTATCGTTGAATCCGCGAAATCGGGTATTCCGTGCAACTTTCTATAAAAACTAAAGAATAAAGCAACGGCGCATTATGCCAGTAACTGTTACTTGTGCATCAGTATCTTGTGGATTTATTTTTATTAAACCTAATTCATAAGGTTCTCAAATAACTTTAAAATCACACAACAAACACTGCTGGGGTAACAAAGAGGACACAGTGGCGTTATCATTTTTCAATATAATTTCTAAAAACAAATAACTACACTTCGTTTGTCTTTATTTCCCATTAAAGTATTCCATATACTAAATTTTCTAATTTGTGCACTATTCACAAAACGTGAAATTTTAAAGGAATTAAACGACTAACGCCGTGTTATGTATTTTTACTGAAAAATGTATGGCGTCCCTTTCTCGTGAAATATAAATTACTCCTTACAGTTAGAGAGTACAGTATAAGCGAGTAAAAATTATATATCTCTGCAATAATAGAATACCAACGTTATTATAAAGAAGAAAATAAAATAAGATGAAATAGATACGCACGGGAAAACAGTTTGAAAATAGCTAATTGAAGCGGAGTATCTTTTTTATGTCAATTTAGCATGAAATGTTTAATTCAAAGACACCGTAAATTTTTTGGTTGCATTTTTATCGATAAAAATTATACTATTTTTTACCTTTATTTTATGCATTTTGTGAAAATTGAGAGCGAGAAGTCATATGAACAGGATTTTCGTGTTTTTTTTGAAGGGGAGGGGGGGGGGTTATAAATAAAAGTCAAATGTGTACATCTTTTCATGAAGTTAAAATACATTGAATTTCTCAATATAGATCGAGGTACAGTCATATTGATATATGAATTACATAGTCAAGTTTTCACATTTCTTATAGTTTTTACGTTTATGAACATGTTAATGAACAATCTGAAATAATGGAGTGTTCAATTGCCTTGGAAACTCTTGTCTTACTTTTTGGGAATATAATTCCTCATCGGACATTAAAATTTCATAAAACTCGTAGCCATTTCCTTTCTTTATCATTGGCGTCGGAACCGGGGGGGGGGGGACTTACCCCCCCCCCCCCCCCACTTTTTTCCCAATAAATACTAAGTATATACATTGAACCTTGTTACATAGGTTAAGCCCCCCCCCCACTTTCCACAGATACCTCGCAGTATAGGCTAAAAATGGGTAAAGTTTTGGTGTTTGGAGAAAAATTAAGGTACTAAAGTTCGAACCTAACCCCCCCCCCCCCCCCCCTCCACTCTTCCTTACGATTAAAAATATATGACCGAGTTTAACCGACCGTGACATTCAAAGAGAGGTCTTTTAGACACATGTATAACACAGTCGTGGTTATTTTGTCAGAGGTGGTCAAGAAGCCTTTAGCCCCCCCCCCCCCCTCCCTTTTGAAGTCGCCAGGAAATGGTAAAATATTGATGACTTAGCGAAATTAAACGATCAACAGTTATGTTCTCTCATAAATTGTATTCCTGAAACTATCACTGTCTCTGCTAAAATTTGGAAGACATATTCTGCAAATATGTTTGAATGATAAATAAATAAAGAAAAGATTTTCAAAAAAAGAGAAAGAGGGTTCTTTTAGCCGAAATTTTAGACATTTTTATCATTACATTATTTATACATTCAAGAATAAATTTGATTTTATGCATAAGATGAATGTGAAAGTAATTAATTACGCATAATTAGATAGAATAGACAATCTCTTGTTTATACATGGCATCATATCTGGTGTGTGAAATGTGTTTCCGTATAATTTGATTTATTTACAAATTGTTCATGTTTGTCGTGTTGATGTGGAATTATTATAAATTCCCGAATTCTGATACTTTACAATTCTGTTGTGTTGGGAATGAACATTAGGAAGATGCATATACTTTCAACATAAGGTAAAATATAAAGCAAATCGAACGCCTTTTTGCGTGCAGATCATGAAATGTACTGAGCTCCGTGGGTATTTGTTGTCCCGAGCGCATTAATCTTGAAATCCAAATTCTTACTTGGCTAGTGATATCTTTAGAAAACATGTGTATCTAGATGAAAGTTAACTCGGCAACATGTGCCATCCCATTCTTTAAGTTTTATTAGGTGTTTACACCTCCTATACCCGATTTCGCGGATTCAACGATACCCTAATATCGAGTATTATACGCGATTTCACGGATAATACCCGATTTCGAGTATTCTCTCCGACCTGTATAACTCTAGCCAAGTAGCTACAATATACTTACACAGTGTGATTTAACTTTGTAAGAGCTTCTCTGTCCTAATGACAAACCTACAGCTAATGTCACGCAACTATATTTTAACTAGTCACTAACTACAGCAACTTTGCACAATCCATGATTTGATCGTTACACCAATTGGATTCTGTACCAAAGTGAAGACACAAGCCAGTTGGCTGTACTGCCCCCTTGTACCTCAACTTAATCAATGATCATAAGTTATCAGATATCATATTGATAAAATACAACAGACTGCCTTTCTTTTGGCAACACTATTATTATTTTCTAACAGAACATCATTTATCAATAATACTTGTATAATTCTTTTGTCAAATGACCAATTAATTACAATATTTTTATTGATTAGCTATTATAATATAAACAAGTAACGGGACGTAACTCCTCCAACCATGTCACTACTACGTGAGAGTCGAAGTAGTTTTTTACATTTCATGTATCCTTATGTCAGAATCGTTTAATCAAACGCTCAGCTGCCTCCATAAACCCCTACTCGCGAAATGGCGGAGTTGACAGAGGCAGCCGCCATCTTGGGCCCGCTTCAGATTTTCAAATATTAATATCTAGAGTTCAGATTAACCAATAATCAAACAACTTATATAGTAAGCATCAATAGAAAGGTCTATTTTAATATTCCAAAAATAAATAAAAAATATTGGAAAACAAAAAAGTTAGAAAATACGCTTTTTTTAATTCGCTTGTCCTAACGACAGGAAGTACTGACGACGAACGAAAGGTCGCGTCCTGGATAGCATATATTACGATCTATAATCCCTGAAAATTTCACATTTATATCTTCTACCGTTCTTGAGATTAACCGTAGACAAAATGTCATTCTAAAATCAGGAAATGTCCCGTAACTTGGCACCAGATAAAAATTTTCAAAAAATCTCACGGAAAAAATAACTTCAGATAACAATACATAATATCTGTATATTTCATGAAAATCCACCCAGTAGTCTTCGAGAAATCGCGTGCACAAAATTTGGTGTACGGAAAAATAATAATAATAATAATAATAAGAAACAATAGAATCACTATAAGGTCTTCCGTGAAGACGGAAGACCTTAATAATTACATGCCCATTATTTAATTATTTTATCAATTTTCTCACTATTAGTTTTCCTAAAAATTATTCAAAAGTCACATCAAAATTATTGATCTTCTTAGTTTAAATGTTATTCTTCCTGTATATTTTAAAAAAAAAAATAGCTGCAGCAGGCTTGTAGTAAACAATTCGAGTACAGGATTGGGAGGATGTCTTATAGAAATTTAACAAAAAATCATCAGACTTCATTATTAAAAATCTACCCTAATGAAGTTATTCTCTCTCTCTTGATCTTGATGTTTCCTGTTTTTATGACACCTGAGTTAACTCAGGTGACCTATTGCTATCCGTTTTCGTCCGTCGTCGTGCGTCGTGTGTCGTGTGTTAACATTTGAACATTTTCAGGTTCTTCTCTGAAACCAATGAACCAATTTCAACCAACTTTGGCATACAGCATCAATGGGTGAAGGGGAACAAAAATTGTGAATTTCATGGTCCCTGCCCCCCTGGGGCCCGAGAGGTGGGGCCAAAACTACTAAAATCAATGCAGTCTTTAAAAAATATTCTTCCTTACTCCTGGACATCAAGCAGTCAATCTGTTGGTATGATTGTAATCAGCACTGAGTCCTCTACCAAAATTATGGCCAGGGTCAGGGGTTCTAGTGCTAGTGGGGGCTTTATGGATTATATAGTGAAAATGCATAAATTCTTTGAAAATCTTCTCTGCTCCTGGGTATCAAATAAACAAACTAAGTACAAAGTTATGATGAGCAAGAGTGCCTCTTTCATATTTGTGAATGTTATGGCCCCAAGGGCAGGGATTCTGGTGTTAGGGCGGGGCTCTATTGTTTGATTATATAGTGAAAATGCATTAATTCTTTGAAAATTTTCTTTTCTGCTCCTGGGTATTGAATAAACTGACAACGTACATTGTTATGATGAGCAAGAGTGTCTCTTTAAAAATTGTGAATTTCCTGGCCCCAGGGCAGGGGTTCTGGTGTTACATTGAGGCTCTATTGATTATATCGTAAAGTAGTATTAATGATTATATAGTATAGTTCCTGTGTATAAAATAATCTAACTAATTACATTGTTATGTTGAGCAAGAGAGCCTCTTTCAAAATTGTTCATTTTAAGGCCCCAGGGTCAGGGGTTCAGTTCTGGTGTTGGGGGTGAGAGACTCTATTGATTACATAGTGAAAATGCATTAATTCTTTGAAAATCTTCTTCTCTGTTCCTGGGTATCAAAAAACCTAACTAAGTACATTGGTATGATGATCAAGAGTACCTCTTTCAAAATTTTGAATTTTATGGCCCCAAGGTCAGGGGTTCTGGTGTTAAGGCTGGGCTCTATTGGTTATATTGTGAAAATGCATTTATTATTTAAAAATCTTCTTCTCTGCTTCTGGGTATTAAATAAACAAAGGATATAGTTATGATGAGCAAGAATTGCACCTCAACCAAATGTGTGGGAGGGGGGAGCTCTTTATTATGTCGTGAAAATACATTAATTCTGTGAAAATATTTTTTTTTGCTCCAGGGTATTGAATTATGCCAATTATCTAAGTTTATATATAGTGATGATGAAAAAAGGTGCATCTCGCAATACGGTGAATTTTATGCCCCCAGGGTCAGGGGTTGGGGAGGGTACTTAGTCTGAAAATAAATTAATGCTCTGAAATCTTATTTTTGGTATTAATCAACCATTTATGATGAAATAAAATTTATGATAAAATTTCCAAAATTTTGAAATAAATGGCCCCAGGGTTAGTGGTTCCTTTGGGGTTAGGTGCATAACTGGTTATAAAGTGGAAGTGCATTTTCCCTTTGTTACTCTGATCAACTTCTGGGTATTGAGTAACTAGAGTAAGCATGCTAAGTGTATAACTAGTGCTAATTGTAACGGGGACCGTTACAGATGTTCCCCAAACGCTCCCCAACTCCCTTTTTGTGCATAATTCCTGTAAGACATTTTAAAAATATGATCAGTATCGAGGGATTTCATCAAAGAATTATAAAAGCTACAATGATATCAACTATGTGTCATTTAACGCACTGTACGCGCAAGCACGTGTATGCACATGCAAGATGATCATGGCATATTGTCTAAACAATTAACATATCATTTGTGAGAATGAATAAAAAAATCTTTAAAATATACATGCTACTGTTTTTCAAATATATTGGTCATTTTGCATATTTCGCATGCGCACGTGCATGCATGCATGTTCCGGGCATTTAATTATGATAGAACTATAATGTAGGAATCCATTATACCTAATCATATTCTAAATTTCATTCCGTTTTGTTGAAAACTAAGAAAGTTATAGGCATTTAATGTTTCAGCCAATCAGATTGCAGCACACATGCATGCGCATGCTTTCATGGCAATTCTTATATATCATGCTGTAGATCTTCATTATGTATATGCATGTTGAAAATTTCAAAGGATTCTGTCTGAAAACAAGAAAGATATTGAGACTTTAGTTTCAGCCAATCAGAGAGAAGTGCACGTGCATGCGCGTGAGATCTTGCTATTTTGACCATGCCCTCTTGTCTATGCTTATAATGTATCCTTATATTATGAGTTTCAAAGCATTTCATAAAAAAATTGAAAAGTTACGTCTATATCAATTATATTGGACATTTCTCGTGTTGCACGTGCGCGCTCTTGCAAGCACACGGGCATGCGCATGCTTTTATGAAAATTCTTATATATTAGGCTGTAGATCTCCCTAATATATGACTATGTTCAAAATTTCAAAACATTCTGTCGAAAAACAAGAAAGATATTGAGACTTTAGTTTCAGCCAATCAGAGCGAAGCGCACGTGCATGCGCGTGAGATCTTGTTATTTTTGCCATGTCATCTTGTGAACACTACTAATATATCCTTTCATTGTGAGTTTCAAAACATTTCATCAAAAAATAGAAAAGTTACGGCTATATCAATTATACTAGTCATTTCACGTGTTGCACGTGCGCGGTCTTGCAAGCACGTGCGCGCAAAATGACCTTCGTTCGGCAAATCTACATAACATGTCTACTGACCCTAAAAACATTTCACCTTAGTCGGATGTATAGTTTACGAGATCATTCGCGGACAAAAAAGTGCCCAGGAAGAAGAAAAATAATAATAACTAGAAAGTCTGCTATTGCAAGCAATAGCATATGTCGCCCCGTACTGGACAAGACTTTCATTTTATTCATCACTAAAACAAAAGTCCATTAGCTAAGTTTGAACAACCATCGAGTTGTATGATGGTCCTTTCCATTGGAAACGGAAGACCTTAATTGGGTACATCCCACTCATTATTTTTAGAATCGGTAGGAGAAGAAAGTAGTGCAGGAAAATTACAAGTTCCTAAATTTGCAGACTTGCATAAAAGAAATCTGGCAGATGTACTGAACTGAGCCTCATACTTTATAATTAGCAGTATCTTTCCTATCATAAAAGCTTGGGAAATGTATTCTATGAAGAAGATCAGCCGAATTATTTTGTGTATTGTAACGCCAGTGAGAACTCTGAAATTTCCCTCTTTCACTTTCATTTTAGAGGTTCTACCGAAAAACGAATCTGACATGCCACCATCAATTCGAGCATTTCTGCATTGCAGAGAGCTGATGTTTGTTATGAGATGATAAATCATGTGTAAACTTTCTCAGTTTAGCGGAATCATGAACATTTTCGGCGAAATGAATGTTTTGACGTTACGCGCGATGTTGGTGCTATTTTACAATTTTAGAATCTGACCTATTAAACTCATTGGTAATTTTAAAAATATACTCGCAATATGGGTGAATTTGGTATGATTGGATAGATTTTCAACAGAACTACCTGATTCTAGTTAGAAAACAACATTTAAATAATTTTTATGCAAAAAGTATCATTTTAAAACGCAAATAAAGGGTATTTTAAGCGTGTAACGCGTTACATTTTTTAGCAGGGATCGCGCATTTTTCGTGTGTAGAGCGTTCATAAGTAAATCTAGAATTTTCATTTTCCTCACTCAATAAGAGCAAAACCATGTCGTTTGTGACTTTATTAACAATTTTGAATTAAATGTTGGCAAGAAATAGAAAGCGGTAGTTTTTACAGAAGAAGAATCTGTAACGCTTTTAATTAAAAACGTGCATATGAATATACACAATAAATTTACTCATTTACACGGAAGTTTATATAGAAACAAATTATATCAAAATGATGTGCTTTTCCTATAGATTTGAAATATTTCATTAATATTGATATCAAACCGCATCCTTTGGAGCTAGTAATTGGATTACAAGTTCAACAGAAATGTCCAGCGTCTAAAATGACGTGTAAAAATAAGACAATACTCTTTTTTGAGTCGTTAAGTTATATTGTTTTCCCCATCGACTACAGGAATAATTGAATATTCATAATTTGCTACTCTCAACGTTTAGATTGAATGTCAGATTAATAAATTTACTCCATTAATTAATATTTTATGCAACATTTAGGAGGTTCAACATATTTGTCCAGTGGGCGTTCTTGAAGCGTAAAATTCGTCCTGCTTCAACGTCAATACTTGGAAATGCGTTTAAGACTGCTTCGTGTAATTAACAAAATCTATCATACATATACAAATCCAAAGCGCCCTTTATGTTCATTAGTTGAATTATAAATAGCCTATGACTTTTTAAACTTGTATTTCAAGTACAAAGAGATAGCGATGGGGTCAACCAGTCCAGCAAGTAACACTATAAGAAGCTTTAGGTCAATTTTTCCATAACTTTATGAAAGCTGTAACGTCAAACGTCACCAACATAGCGCGTAGCATCTTTGTATACAGTGGTGATCAAGGCTTCGCGAACCTTCAGGAGCATGTGTACATCAAAAGATTTTTGAATGAATAAAAATTTTGAATGAAAATGACGTGACACATTTTTTTAATTTATACGATTGCACTATCTAATGAAATGAATAATTTACAAGTTATAGATATACAAGAAAACGGGAAATGATAATAAATGCAGCTGACAATCGACAAAATTTTTTTTTATATAGATAAAATAAAATATTTATAAATACAAAGAGTCAAAACAGAAGGAGAATGAATGATGGCAAAATATCACATGATGGGAACTGAATTTTATGAATGAAGATTTTAAAAAGTTACTTGTAAGTTGTTATATGTTATATCATGTGTAAATTCTACCTGGCTGTGTGCATTTTCGAAAAATGTTTTGTATACAGGGGGCGGATCAAAAGATTTTTGAATGAATAAAAACTATGAAAATGACGTACACATTTTTTTAATTTATACTTGCACTATCTAATGAAATGAATAATTTACGTAGATTGAAAACGGGAAATGTATAAATGGGCAATCGTAATTTTTTTTTTATATGATAAAATAAAATATTTATAAATTCAAGAGACAAAACAAATATGATGGCAAAATATCACATTGAACTGAATTTTATGAATGAAGATTTTAAAAAGTTACTTGTAAGTTGTATATGTTATGTATTCTAAATAGTAAATAGCCATAACGTTTGAACGGTAAGTACAAGGGCTTTTGTATTTCAAATATGTAATCCTTGTGAAAAGAACTTTTATTGGATACGACGAACTTTGACCCTTTGACCTAGACCTTGGAGAACACATGTGTACATCTGAATCTTTTTTTCTGTTTCGTTTCTATGGCAACTGTGAGCGACTCATTACAATTATTTTGAAAGTAGAAATCACTTTGACACATTGCAAGGAATAAACATTGAAAGTTTCAAAACGATTGCCTGAGTAGTTATTGAGAAAATCGAAATTAAAGAATTTTAACTTTCACCTGGTTTCCATGGCAATAATCGATTATTTGAAAATTTTAAATGCGAGGCGCACAACTACAGATACTAATCCTTAAAATAAGAAAAGTTTCATGACGAACGTTTAAGGGACCAGAGAGAACACTCTCGGACAAAATTTGTCGCTTTTTACAGGTTTCCATGGCAACGGTAGACATATTGGAACTGAACGACCTCACTGCACAACTACAACCAGTGATCGTCTTTTGAGGAAAGTTTCAGAAAGATTGTCCCAGCCATCTCCGAGAAACAGCCTGGATAAAAAAAACATGCGTACAATATCAATATGTCGTCCCCGACTTCGTTCGGGGCGCTGAATTTTTCTCATCAATAACTCCTGAATTTTCCCCTTCAATTCGAGCATTTCTGCATTGCAGAGAGCTGATGTTTGTTATGAGATGATAAACATGTGTAAACTTTCTCAGTTTAGCGGAATCATGAACATTTTCGGCGAAATGAATGTTTTGACGTTACGCGCGATGTTGGTGCTATTTTACAATTTTAGAATCTGACCTATTAAACTCATTGGTAATTTTAAAAATATACTCGCAATATGGTTGAATTTGGATAAGCAATACTGTATCATTTTAAAACGCAAAATTATGAATTTCATGGCCTATGGTTTAAGAGCAAAACACGTCGTTTGTGACTTTATTAACAAAATAAAGTTTTTCAATTGTCAAAAGCATATGAATATACACAATAAATTTACTCATTTCCTATAGATTTGAAATACCTTCAACAGGCCCGTGGGTTATATTGTTTTTGTTATCTTTAAATAATTAGAAATATTTTTTTAAGATAAATTTTGATTTCATTTAAATGTGTGTGAAGTAGGCCCTTTATGGGATATATCTATGACTTTTTAAATATACTTATCAGCAAGTAACACTATAAGAAGCTTTAGGTCAATTACGTCACCAACATTATTAATTTTCTTTTTTTAAAAATTATCTGATCATACTTGCACTATCTAATGAAATGAATAATTTACAAGTTATAGATATACAAGAAAACCTGAATTTTATGAATGAAGATTTTAAAAAGTTACTTGTAAGTTGTATATGTTATATCTGTGTATTCTACCTGGCTGTGTGCTTCAAAAGGGGGGGGGGTCGTCTTGAACATAGTAAATAGTCATAACGTTTGAACGGTAAGTACAAGGGCTTTTGTATTTCAAATATGTAATCCTTGTGAAAAGAACTTTTATTGGATACGACGAACTTTGACCCTTTCTAGACCTTGGAGAACACATGTGTGAATCTTTTTTTCTGTTTCGTTTCTATGGCAAGCGACTCATTACAATTATTTTGAAAGTAGAAATCACTTTGAAAAACAAACATTGAAAGTTTCAAAACGATTGCCTGAGTAGTTATTGAGAAAATCGAAATTAAAGATCTATTAATAATCTTTCTTTACAAAATGCCCGGTAATATTTATTTTGAACTTTTAATGAAACAGAGTAAAAACAATATGTTCCCCAACTTCGTTTGGGGAACATAATTATGATAAGCAATACTGCCTCTTTGTAACTACTTTAAATGACTTTATGATAAAATATATCACGTGTACAAAAGATTACATATAATTTATAGATCCGATATCATAATTCACGTGTTTGGCATACATTTGAAATACGATTTAGCAAAACTTAAGAAAAAGTAAAAATAATTTAAAACTATATAACGCATGAATTTAAAAGGTATTTTGTTTTGATGCTTTCGTCAGTTTCACTTGGACACCATTCGGTGCATTGAAAATCAATTCAACACTTTTTTCTTCCTCTTCTGTTTTTGTTGTCACATTATAACTTAAGAAAAATAAATGCCTAATAACCCGCTGTCAAATATACTGTAAGTTTGAATTTCTCGGTATCGAAATTCTGAGATCGGAGAAATCATGGAAATCAATTATACACGTTAATCTACGTCGAAGCCACAGTTGAATTTTGAAAATTTATCAATGTGCTCTGTTTACATGTACAGTGCACATTTATCGATCGCCGCATTAACAACACTGATCGATCCACACTCCCATTACTGTATTGGAATAAACAAGGGGCGGGGTTTACTGGCAGCAAGATTAAAGCGAGATCCGCTTCATCCATCGATAGTGCGTAAAGTGATTCCAGATAGCGAACACTAGGTTCGCTCTAGCGGACCCAGAGTTGACCCGAGCGAACCCGGAGTGCACCCAAAGCGCACCCAGAGCGGTCACAAAATTTCTGAAAGTGAACCCGGGAGGCGAACCCTGAGTCTGCTTCGGGTTTGATCTGGTGTTAGGTTATGTGCGGTCGTTACTGTAGCCTTCCGTCGAGGATTCATGCCTAAAGAGACCTAACCTGGGGTATCACCCACAGCGACAATATTCGGTCAAAGCCTGTCGGTTGCTCACCTGGATGAGTCAGCAGAGCGGATGTAACATATGACATGCAAGAAACGGGGGCGAAGTCAATTCGTAAGTTATACCGTCGACGATACCAGGAAACGACTTGCACCGTCTTCGAATTTTACGGCTGCTATTGGCACGGATGCCACACCTGCTATCCTAATCTACAGACCGAAACTCATCCTCACCGGACCCAATTTACTTACCAGGAATTACACGAGGAAACTTTCAGAAGGGGTGCGGTCGTGTAGGAAATGGGGCACACCGTCCATAGCATCTCGGAGCACGATTTCGATCAGCAAGTGCAAAGAGATGTGAGTTTACAGCATTTTGTACGAGACCTGGACATTCCCGATCCTTTGAACCCCCGAGAAGCCCTGTACGGAGACAGGACCAATGCGACGCGATTATATTGTGAGGAAGTGGACATGAGATATGTGGACGTATGTTCCCTATAACCTTACGTGTTAAAACACAGACCTTTTCCTCTGGGTCAACCTGAGATCATCACAGACGAGTTCCAGGACGTGAGAAGTTATTTCAGCCTCATTCACTGTCGAGGCCTCTATCACCCCGTATTTCCTTATCGCACGGGAGGCAAGTTATCATTTCCCTTATGTCAACAGGACTCTACTTCTCAAAATCTATGTCAACACACAGAACAGGAACGCAGTCTCACGGGCACCTGGGTGACGACCGAATTACATAAAATCCCTGGACATGGGATATACCTTAGAGAGAATACACGAAGTGTGGCATTTTCCAGAAAGCACTCAGGATTTATTCAGACCTTACATCGATACCTTCCTCAAGATCAAACAGGAATTGTCCGGACTTCCCCCCGACTGTCAGACCTCAGAACAGAAACAAGATTACACAAAGAAGGAATCATGATGGACCTGCTCAGTATCGAGAAGAATCCAGCGAGAAGAGCGATCGCTAAACTCTTTTTAAATTGTCTGTGGGGAAAATTTGCTCAACGATTGTTATAACCCAAGACTCGATACTTAAACGAAGTGGAGGAATTACAGAAACTCTTACAAAATTCGACCCTCGACATTAAGGGCATGAAACTCTTAGACAATAAAGAGGACCCCAGATTGAACATGATTCTGGTGAATTACCAAGAGAAACAGGAATTAGTAGAAGAGTGTCCCTTTGGATACGTGGTACTGGCCTGTTTAACTACCGCTCATGCCCGCTTACACCTTTACAAGACTTTAGAACCTCTAGGCGATCGGGCCCTTTATTTCGATACAGACAGTATCATTTACCAACATCAGGAAGGAGCCTTTAATCTTACATTGGGCAACAGTTTAGGAGAATGGACCGACGAAGTAGACGGGGATCACATCACCAAATACATGTCGAGAGGCCCTAAAAATTATGGTTATCAGACTGCAAAAGGAAAATCCGACTGTAAAGTCAAAGGATTGACTCTCAACCATCGAGCCTCTCGGATCATGTCCATAGAGACTTTAGAAAAAATGCTTAAGGGAGAAATAGAGGAAGTCACAGTCCCTTATCCCTACAAAATCCAGAGGACCCGTGATCATGAAGTCGTGACCAAACCTTTGGAGAAACAATATAGAATTGTGTACGATGAGACAATTATTACCCTCTAATAATACTTTACCTTATGGTTATTGATGTGTTTGTTCGATGTTGATATTGAATAAAAAATAAAAATGGATTGGTTTTTGTTTTGTGTGGTTTTTTTTCTTCTTCTTCATACTCTCTATAAAAGGTATTCTTATTTAAAATGAAATCAACAAACCAAACGCATATTTCTGTGTAAACTATATATAGGATCCTGAACTCATCTTTTCCTTCATTGATCAACATGTATTCGAGAAGACACCCCTCCCCTCTTTTCAATTCAAACACGAGTTTACCATGGTGGTCGCTGGGCCCTCGAAACCGGGCAAAACAGAATTTGTCAAGAAATAAGTTGACAATTTACACTGGATCACCCCCATGCCTGAAAAAATCGTCTGGTGTTATCGAGAATTGCAACCGGCTTACACTTCTTTAACAGATAAGGTGTCCTTCATCCGAAATATTCCAGAAGACGACGAGAAATTAGTAGCCAATTTGAGTCTGCCACACTTACTCATTTTTAACGACATGATGGGAGGAAAAGCCATCGAATCCATTGTGGATTGGTTTACCCGTAAAGCGCATCATTGGAATACCAGTGTGATTTATATCACTCAGAATTTATTTAATCGAGCCGCCTCTCATCGCACCATTAGTTTGAATGCTCATTATTTAGCCTTGTTTAAAAATCCCAGAGATAAATCTCAGATCAGTGTGTTGAGTCGACAGTTACATGTAGCCTTGCCTCATTTGATGTCTGCGTATCAAGAAGCCAAGGTGCCTCACGGATATCTCCTGGTCGACCTGAGTCCCCAGACCCCAGACGAATACAGATTGAGAAGTCGATTGTTTGAAATGTTGACTGTACACATGCCTCAAGCGGGAACGAGATCCCGATAAGCGAGCCCATTTAATCAAATTAGGGCGTAAAGCCTTATTGAATTCGTTTGCCATGGGAGCACGCAATTTAATGAAAGGGGTCTTACCTATTAATAAACAGACCCAAAAGTTTATCGATCATCATCGTCAAGATTTAAAGATCATTGCCGATCAATCGGCCAGTGATCAAGACAGTAAAACGGCTATTTAAAGCGCGGAAGAGCTGGATTTCTTGGCGGAGTCATTATTCGTCATTTATTGAAATGGAATAGCCCTAAAAAAAAGACGTGTTCGTCGTTTGAAGAGTGTAGTGGTTAGAGACGATAATAAGAAACAAAGAGTGTTTCCGGATTGGATCTTCCGTGTCGGAGGAGCAGCTCAAAAGAGCAGAAAAAAAGAAGAGAAAAGCCCCTCCCAAGAAGAAAAAAAGCCCCTCCCAAGAAAAAATGGGCTCCCAAGAAAACAGAGGCGGAAAGGAAATCCACCACCCCTCAAACTCTGGCTAAACGTAAAGCCATGCCCGAAAGTCTAAAAAAACGAAATCAATCAATATTATAAGGATCAAAGACAAAAGACCATAGGAGAGTTGCTCAAGAAACAAGCAGAACTGAGAAAGAATGGATCGTGTTATGGGACCCATAGGTATTCAAAGAGCCAGCGATTTAGAAGTGTTTCTTCGAGTGAATGTGGGAATTCCCCCTCCCGGAATTAAAATTTCCCGTCCATTCCCCTAAAATAACACGTTTTCAGCCTTTGACGACCTCGACCCCTGCAGATTCTAAATTAAAATAAATTCAATTATGTCTTATTCAATTGTAAAAATTGACCTTTAAAATCACATGTGTTTAACATGTTTAAATGCCTTAATTTTTTGTAACACTAAATCTGTTTCACATCATCTTTACCATTTTTTAGGTCACCTGAGTCACTCAGGTGACCTATTGCTATCTGTTTTTGTCCGTCGTCGTCCGTCGTACGTCGTTCGTCGTCAATCGGTCGTAAACTTTTGAACATTTTCAGCTTCTTCTCTGCAACCACTGAACCAATTTCAACCAAATTTGGCACAAAGCATCTATGGGTGAAGGGGAACAAAAATTGTGAATTTCATGATCCCTGCCCCCCTGGGGCCTGGGGGGTGGGGCCAAAACCACTAAAATTAATGCAATCTTCAAAAATCTTCTTCTTTACTCCTGGACATCAAGCAGTCAAACTGTTTGCATGATTGTAATCAGCATTGAGTCCTTTACCAAAATTGTGAAATTCATGGCCCTGGGGTCAGGGGTTCTTGTACTAGGGCGGGGCTAAATAACTATATATTGAAAATGCATTATTTCTTTGAAAATCTTCTTCTCTGCTCCTGGGTATTAAATAAACTAACTAAGTACATAGTTATGATGAGCAAGAGTGCCTCTACCAAAATTGTGAATTTTATGGCCCCAGGGTCAGGGGTTCTGGTTTTAGGGCGGGGCTCTATTGATTATATAGTGAAAATACATGAATTCTTTGAAAATCTTCTTCTCTGCTCCTAGGTTTTATATAAACTAACTAAGTACATAGTTATGATGAGCAAGAGTGCGACTACCAAAATTGTGAATTTTATGGCCCCAGGGTCAGGGGTTCTGGTTTTAGGGCGGGGCTCTATTGATTATGTAGTGAAAATACATGAATTCTTTGAAAATCTTCTCTGCTCCTAGATTTTATATAATTTAACTAAGTACATAGTTATGATGAGCAAGAGTGCCTCTACCAAAATTGTGAATTTTATGGCCCCAGGGTCAGGGGTTCTGGTTTTAGGGCGGGGCTCTATTGATTATATAGTGAAAATACATGAATTCTTTGAAAATCTTCTTCTCTGCTCCTAGGTTTTATATAAACTAACTAAGTACATAGTTATGATGAGCAAGAGTGCGACTACCAAAATTGTGAATTTTATGGCCCCAGGGTCAGGGGTTCTGGTGTCAGGGCGGGGCTCTATTGATTATATAGAGGAAATACATGAATTCTTTGAAAATCTTCTTCTTTACTCCTGGGTATTATATAAACTAACTAAGTACATAGTTATGATGAACAAGAGTGCCTCTGCCAAAATTGTGAACTTTATGGCCCCAGGGTCAGGGATTCTGGTGTTAGGGCGGGGCTGTATTGATTATACATGTATAGTGAAAAAACATTAAATTTTTGAATATTTTCTTCTTTGCTCCTAGGTTTTAAGCAGATGAATTACCTATATAGTTATGAGCAATCCCTAATCTTCAAGAATTGTAAATTTCAAGGCCCCAGGGTCAGTTGTACCATAGTGGGGGGGGAGGCTGTACTTATGTACTGAAAATGAATGGATTGTTTGAAATGTGCTCCTTGGTATTAATCAAATATTTTTGAAAAGCAAGTATGCCTTTCCAAAAATAGTGCAATGTGTGGATCTAGGCCTAAGAGTCAAGGGTTCATGTGTGGTAGCGGCACTACTGATTATTGCTGAATATTACTGATTAGTTGAAATGCATTTTTTGTTCCCCTACCCTGCCTATGGGTATAAAGTAACCAAACTAAGGAACTGCTAAGTGTATAGTTATGATGACCAGATTGTAAATGCTATAGCATCTGGCTTAAAACATGGATCAAATTCAGTCACTGGGAAGTTGTTGAATAATGCTCAGGTGACCTATAAGGCCCAGGGGCCTCTTGTTAATATATTCGATCAGTGCTTACTATCTGTTCAAGATATATTACTGTAGTCAGCGGCGACTCACACAAATTGTTCCGACGAAAATAGTTCCATCATTAATAATTAACAACATAATTGTTCATGATAAGAATAATGTTGTGTATGTCATAGGTAAAAGAAACAAAAATTAATGTAAATTTTTCCTCCATAGATCACTTTCCCCCCTAAATGCAAATAAAAAATGTTAATATTCCTACGCTCGCTCCCTCCCCAGCTTTTTTTTTAAACATATTTGATAACAGAGAATATCTAGGTCATTCTTCGGTTGATATTTTTTTCACCAATGAATTGATTATACTATATCAACAACTGTAGAAAAATCATGTTTATTGTTCGTTAATCATCATATAGTTTCCTCTTGGAGAAAAAAATAATCATTCTGTGTGTGTAGTATATTGAATGACGGAATTTTCAATCCCTGAGCAGATTCCTGCACCTGTGTAGACAAACTACACAAAGTTAGAGCACCTATAAAATGTGTAACAAAACCCGAACTGGGCCGGGGATTTCTAAACTGACAATTGTTTAATTTTTATTAATCAGAATTTTTATTCATGTGATCTAAATATGAAAAAAAATCTGTCTGCCATCGTAACTTCTCTGTTCGCGGGAGTTCGTTTGACAACTCCATCGCACGTGTGTAGACCAAAGCTAACTGGTCTTGCGGACACAGATATGTGTACTGTTTGTTATGAGACTGGGTGACCGTAATGCTATGGACTCATGAAATTTACCCAAGTTCTATAACTAAACAGTGCAGTTTTATTTTCATAAAAGTCATTAACACTCTTAAACATATTAAATCTAAAAGTCAAATATCTTTGGATATGGGATAGCCCATATCTATTCTTGTATATAATCTGATTAAAAACAAACATTGTTTACATCCCTCTGAGTGGTTGTAGTGACTGTACTGATGATCTTTTGGTTCCTTGGATTACCACTTTTCCATTTAAAGCATAATATTTTCGCTGAAATATTCACAGGACACGCAATAAATTTTCTTTTGGATTTGACATAAACTTCATCATGTTCATTGTCCATCACGTTTCCATGCTTACACGTTGCACACACTAGGGCTATTCCACCTAGTGAACTCGCATCACAAAAAGGAAAAAATCATCGCATTGTTAGCTGCAATCGATATCAAATAACTATGTTACAATAACTTCGCAAGATGAAGATTCACTTCCAACTTCCACAGTGTCGCCATTTTGTTTCTTTACGATTAGAATAGTTACGACAAAACGAAATTCGTAAAAAATCGCTAATTTTTTCGGTTAAAAGTGAAAACAGATAAAGGAAAGACATTAAATACAAACTATGAATAAGTCATTAAATACAAACTATGAATAAAATTACCACAAAAATTATTTTTTATGGCCTAAAATAGCGATGCTGTTTTTGAATTATCTACTTCCGGCAGGATAATCCTACTTCCGGTAGCATTACTAGCATTGACCTAGTTTCAAACCAGCATCAGGATAAGGATCAAACCAGGATAAGGATAATTAGCATCAAAATCAGCAAGCAAAGGAAGCATCAAAATCAGCAAGCAAAGGAAGCATCAAAATCAGCATTGATGCTGTAACAAAATTATTTCCCTGCACTGTATGTATAAGATATATTGTTTATGATAAAATTTGGGTACTTCAAGGGATTTTATCCAAAATAAAATATTCCATTTTCCGTTCCGTTCCGCTTTCCGTTCCGTTTTCCGTTCCGCGTTTTAGCAACACCCCACTTTTTCGAATGTTTTTAATATTCACTAAAGAGTTATGTTTGACGCTGATGGACATAAAGACTCGTTATGTTTCCAATTCAGTATAGATCTCAAAACAACTTTTGTGAAATTGAACCTTATGAGTTTTATATAAGGATATGGAAATAACGAACAGTATTCAATCTCAACGTCCATTAAACAAATATACAAAACAAGAGCAGAGCAAACACGGACCTCCGAAACATCAGAGGTGGGATCAGGTGCCATGGAGGAGTGAGCATCCCCTGCTGACCGGTCACACCCGCCGTGTGCTCATTGTCATAATCAGGAAATAACGGAAAAAATCCGTAGTCAGTTCAGTGTATAAATAATGGACTAACAATTGGTATGAAAAACGTCAGTCAGCATTTCATTCAATGATAAATTGTATTTGCTGACAAGGTCATTGTATCGACCATAGAATTTACGAAATGATGACTTTAAACGAGACTGTTGATATTCTTGTTTCATCAACTTGCTTGTCAATAATTTACCTCGTTTAAGAAATTGTTCATACGTAGAGCATGCTCTTGCGTATCGAATCAACTGAGATATAAATACTCCGTATGCAGGTGATGAAGGTATATTGCTGCATAAGTAAGGGAAGTTGACGATAGAAAAGTTAAAGTCATCACGTTTATCATATAGCTTGGTTGTTAGATTACCATTTGTGTCTTTTTCAAGTAAAATATCCAAGTATGAAGCAGATGTGTTGGACTCTGTGGTATCTTTTATCTCAAGCTCACCAGGATATATCGTGTCGACGTAGGAATGGAAATTATCATTATTAATTGACAATACGTCGTCGATATATCTAAATGTCGAGTTGAAGGCCACAGCAAGTGTTTTTTTCTTTTCACGCAAAAGATTTTGCATAAATTCTGCTTCATATGAATATAAAAATAAGTCTGCTAATAACGGAGCGCAATTTGTACCCATGGGAATTCCAATAGATTGTTGGAATACCTGGTCTCCAAAAACCACATAGATATTGTCAATCAGAAACTCAAGCATCTTCTTGATGTCAACTTCAGAGTACTTATGTGTACATGTACATTTTTTAAAGCTCTTGATTTTTAAGGGGTCGAAAAGCCCTCCGTTTTTGTTTAACGACAACAAGGTCTAGTTATATTTGTTTTTTCCCCGTTTTCAGAAAATGCAGCTCAGCTGGGTTGGCTGTAAATGAAACGTGAAGTCATAATAACATTTTCGAATCGCTGCCAAATCGTAGAAGCAGCGTATTTTACTTAGTGTCAAAGGCTGCAGTTTTAATAGTCTCAAGTCTTATTGGACCTCTCCCTAGGGGATGTACTTAGTTGACCCAGCTATCCCCAGGGCAAAAAGTGCACTCAGTTGACCCGCCTAGCTCCCCCTAAGTGGCTTAACCAATCAGAATCCAGCCTTTTTGACCTCATTTGCATAACAAGTGCACTCACCTAGCTCGGCGCCTATTACTACTGGTAATGTTTATAAAGAAGCATCCTCAGAGAGAGAGAGAAAGTGTTTCACAATGATTGGTGTAAAGCAGTCATGTACAATGTAGTATCATGAAAGATACTGTGACAATGATGACTTTTGTGAAGTCTTATGATATTCGCGTTTCATTAACTCATTCTTTAATAAGTTACTTTGTTTTAGAATCTGTTCAAATGAAGTGCATGTGTTTCTTTTATAGATACATTGCTTGGTTGGTGCAAAATATAAAATAGACCACAGCCCATGCCAGGTCAACGCTAGTTCTCCCTTCTTTGCTGGAATAAAGGTAACAAATTCACTTGTCAATGAACACTATTCTTAGATTTTGCTCATCTTTCAGTTTAGTAGTGTTTTTAAGTTTAGTGTGAATTATTGGTGTTTGAACCACACAGACTTGTCACGTAGGTATATTTCATGAAGCGCGCTAGCGCTTCTTGAAAAATATTACTAACTGCATGTCTGTGTGATTCACACACCAATAATTCACACTAAACTTAAAAACATTCCTTATATTTACATTTTAAATGTTTGGAGGCACCAAAAATATACTCAAAATTTGAATTTCTCGCTGCCTTATATCGTTATACTTTAACAAACGTCTCTGTAGCCTTATTGTGATGTAACGCATCTTTCTCCTGTATATTTCTACCCATGAGTATACACGAAAATGGTTCTCAAATCAATTTCACTGTTGGCTTTGTTGAAAAACACAGCAAATATGCATTTTCATTATAAAGCTAATCTCACAATTCTTTTATTTTATGTAGGAGGTATATAGAGGCATGTAATTTATATCGATTTCTCAAATGATTCCGCGCTCTTTTTGGATCTTTATACATTGTTTCATAAATAGAGATATTAGTTTTTTAATTCCCGCTGCGAAGGAGAAGATGTTTAAACTGATTTTGCCTTTTTTCTGTCTTTGTTTCGGTCTGTCTGTCTAGCTGTCCGTTACTTTGTATCCATTTTCAAATCTGGTGTCAACTACTTGTATATTCCTGCGTGCTAGTATACCAAATTCCACTCGCATTTTTTTCACCGAGCAACAACTTATCGCAGAAGCTTGAAATTTTAACACACCCTTTGTTAAAAATGCTATGGGTTGCAATCATTTTTGTTTCGATCTGAAAACAACTGACTGTATATCCATGTGCCTCTCCATAAATTAGGGCCTTATTTTTTTTAATACAAACAGAACAGGGATATAACTAATGAGAATTGGCACACACATTTCTTGTTAAGTGAGAATTTAGATTAAACAGACCCTAAAAGTTGCTTCTGACTTTTTAGGTAAGAGATGGCATAGTCTTTTTTAGTTTACCTGAGCAGATCACCCGTTGACCGTCTGCCTGTCCGTTTGTCCGTCTATAAACTATTCATTTTTCCAACTTCTCCTCAAGAACCCCTGGGTCAATTTTAACCAACTTAGTATAAAGCATCCTTGGGTAAAGGAGAATTTAGATTGTTAAAATAAAGGGCGAAGTCTCGTTCCAAGGGGCGATAATCACGAAAATACAACAAGAGGCCCACGGACTTTATAGGTCACCTGAGTATCTTCCAATAACTTCCCAACAATTAAATTTGGGTGGTGTTTTAAATTAAATGCTATAAAATTCAAATTCTCAATTTTGAAAGAGGCACCGTTGCTTATCATAACCATATACTAACTAAAGATATTTGCATAAAACACAGGAAAAAAAGGAAAAGATTTTCAAAGAATTCTCGCAATTTCACTATTTAGTAATTCGCGCCCCGTCCTAGCGCTAAACCACCTGACCCAGGGTCCCTGCAATTCACAAATCTGGAAAATGCATCCCTCTTCATCATAACTATGTGCATAATTCATTGGTTTTAATACCCAGGAGCAGAGGAGAAGATTTTCAAAAAATAGTGCATTTTCACAATATAATCAATAGAACCCCTGAACCCCTCACTGGGTCTATGAAATTTACAATAATGGAAGAGACCGCCTTATTCAACATAACTAAGGACATGGTTAGTTTGTTTAATACTCAAGAGCAAAAAAGATTTTTTTTTTAGGAATTAATGTATTTTCGCCATATACATGTAATCAATAGAGCCCCGGCTTAACCCCAGAACCCCCGACCCAGGGACCATAGAATTCACAATATTGGAAGAGATATTCTTACTCATCATAACTATGTAAGTGATTAATTTGTTGAAATCCAATGAGCAGAAAATAAGATTTTCACAGAATTTCTGCATTTTCTCTATATAATCAATGAAGCCCCACCCTAACACCAGAACCCCTGACCCTGGGGCTATGAAATTCACAATTTGGGAAAATCAGCCTTATTCAACATAACTATGTGATTGCCAAGGTTAGTTTATTTAATGCCCATGAGGATAGGGTTTTCAAAAACATAAAGAATTTTCACGATGAATCTATTTAGCCCCGCCCTAGCACTAGAACCTCTGACTCTTGGGCCATAAATTTCACAATTTCGGTAGAGGACTCAATGCTAAAAACAAGCATGCCACCAGTTTAAGTGCTTGATGCCCAGGAGTAAAGGAGAAGATTTTTAAACGATTGAATTAATTTTAGTGGTTTTTGCCAGGCCCCTACGGGGGAAGGGGGTTTACATTGAAATATATTTGGAAAAACTTGAAAAGAAAGTTAAAAAATCTTCTTCTCCAGAACCACTGGGCCAGAAAAGCTGATACTTATGTGGAAGCATCCTGAGGTAGTTTAGATTTTAGATTCTTCAACTCATTACCCCCGGGGGTTGGACGGGGCCACAATAGGAAATCCATGTTTTCCATTGAAAAATAAAGGGAAAAAAAATTAAAATCTTATTCTTGTGAATTGCAAGGCGAGAAAAGCTGACAATTATGTTGAAGTATCTTAGGGTAGTGTAGATTCTAAATTGTTCAAATCATGTCCCCCGGGGGTAGGAAGGGACCGCGATAGAAATCCTAGTTTTACACAGGGAATCCTAGTTTAACATAGAAATACATGTATATATGAAAAAAAATCCTCCACTAGGCCAGAAAAGTTGAAACTTATGTGGAAGCATTCTTGGGTACATGTAGTGTAGATTCAAAATTGTTCAAATCATGAACCTTAGGGGTAGGGCGGAGCCACAATAGGGAATCCGATTTAATGACATTGGAATATATGGGAAAAAACTTTCAAAATCTTCTCAAGAACCACTTCGCAAGACAAGCTTTAACTTATGTGAAAGTATCCTGGGTAGTGTAGATTTTAAAATGTACAAATCATGACAACAAGGGAAGGACGAGGCATAATAAAATTCACGTTTTACATAGGAAAATATCGGAAAAAAACTTTAAAATCTTCCTCTTAAGAATCACTGGGCCAGAAAAGCTGAAACTTATGTGAATGCATCCTTGTACAAATCATACACGGGGAAAAGAGGGACCAAGAGAGTCCAAGTTTAACATGGAAATATACATTTCAAAAAATTAAAAATCTTATCAAGAATTACAAGGCCAGAAAAGCTGAAACTTATGTGGGAGCATTCTGGGGTAGTTTAGATTCAAATTTGTTCAAATCATGACCCATGGGCGACGGAGTCACAATAGGGAATCCAAGTAAATTACATTGAAGTACATGTATATGGGAGAAATCTTGTTCCAATCATGACCCTTTAGGATTGTCAAGGTCAAGATAGGTATAACAAAGGGGCACATTTGTTAAATCACAGAATGGCCAAGGTTACTCAGTTGAGCGATGCCGCCCATGGGCGTCTTGTTTTCAAAAACCATGTATATCAGAACTAGTGCAATGTTTGTGCACGTTAAATACGTTAAGCAACATGGATTCGAATATTAAATAAATGCAAGATAAGGGGCAAGAATAAAGTAAGACATGGATTCATTCAAAACTGAAAAACACTCCTTCAAATAGCCTTGATTACATATAATTATAAAAGCAGTATTCTTGATATGATAGTCATAAAAAATTTTTAATATGTTATATTTACACGTTGTACTTATCATGAACACCCTCAGAATTGACAGGTGTTAATACATAAAATACATACTACATGTAACTAGAGACATATCCAGGGTCTCCATCTGAAAGTTTTTTTTACGAATCCTTACACATGTATTTAAAAAAAATTCATTCATAAGTTAAGATAATTCTTGAAATAGGCAGAAGGGAAAAAACAACTAGTACATATATGAACAAACATTCACTTCTGTGAATAAAATTTTGTATAAATAAAAAAAAAATTAAAAAAAACATGCATCTGTGAAAAGAAAGATAACTAGTTTTGACATTCAGATTATGCAAGCAGTGGTGAATCCACAAATCTTAAAAAGTACCCGCAGCCACACCAAAAATTGATGTGATATTGCCGATATTTTGTCATTTTGTTTTTCCTCATAAAATTCACCGGGCTTGGTATATTTTTCTAAAGTTATATTACACTTTTAGCACCAAAGTAACGTATTCTGAAATTTATTTTCACTTGTAAACCTTTAGTGAGTGTTATATTTATTTTTATTATTGAAATATTACAACTATTTTATTTTATATTACAGTTCTTAGAATTATCCACTTTTCTAAACTTGTGACATGATATTAAGTCTCTTAATGTTTGTATCATCTGTCCTTGAAAAAATTGAGTCTTATTTACTCATAAATATTTTGTGAGTGGTATTTTAAAGTATTATTTAACAAGAAACACTGACTTTGTTTGTTAATGTGAGCGTGGGAAATTTTGATTAGTGCCCATTCTTCGTATTTTTCACAAACACGTTTCAAAAAATTGTTAGTTGACTTTCCTGCAGTCATTTGAAATTGCATCTTAAATTTCCTTGACCGTTTGCAGTAAAAATAAACATGTAGTAGACCATTATGCTTTTCGGCTCATTCACTGGACTGGACCATTGTGTGTTGTGGGCACCTTTTTGCGTAATGACAACAATATCCATATATGGTAGTTTATTCGATCTGTTAAACCTACACTTTCATGTTTATACGAAAGGTGTTTTGACATCACGTGTTACTTTGCAACCGATTGGAAATTTGTGTATGTTTGTGCTAGGACTCAGATGTTGAAGGCAACCTTAGCACTTACAATAATTTTACAGGTCTTGAACTCAACAATTTCAATACCAAGAGGAAAAAGCGTGGACGTCCATCTACAGTTTACAATACCATTTATAAGTCTGCACGGTATTTCTAACCTCCCACATATGCTGATTGACAACCAACCTGCACTGCAGATACGAATGGCTGTACATAACGCATCATCTTCTGTCTGTGATGGTCTTGAAAAAAAAGCATGTGATACTGATATATCTGCTTACAAATTCAATGAAAGTAAGAGATACAATACAGATATGTGGAAAGAGATTCACAAAATAAAAGTTAATAATGAAGACGATGGTGATGTTAAACCAAAAATTGACAAACACATAACGCTGCGTTTCAAGACTGGTCCAACATACGGCCTCGGAAGCAAAATATTCGAAGAAATTGGCTTATCAGACGTCCAGGCAAGTAAACAATTTATTTGTACCTTTTCAAACTGATTTCGCCAAATCTTAATTAGACAAACAGTGTTGAAAAAAAGTTTTTGAACAAGGTAAATGTAAACTCAATCTGTCCTATTAAAAAATGAAAAAGTGTTGCAAAATGTATGTTTAATAAGTCAAAGCAATATGCATATTTCAACTTAGATATATAATATGAATTTAAGATTCTTTTTTGAGAGGTTTAAGAGGTGTTTTGTCATGTTTTTAAAATACTTTTTTTTATATATATATAAAAGGTTTTTGTAGAAGACAGCAACTCATCATGGAAGGAAGCAATTTGTGAATCTCACACAGATCCGCATATGATGACGTTTGATAAAAAGTAGGCAAACACTTTCTGCATAGCATACCATATTATGACATTATATTGTTTAAAGAAAATTAAGAAGGAAGATCGTGTCCATTTAATTGTTTTACAAACAGACTGCAATACATACTTTATTGCTTGGTAATTTATTTCAAAACTATAGGCAGTTAGTGATTTATTTTTCTCACAATAGTAAATCACTTATAAGTAACTACTGTTCGTTCTATAAACATATAGAAATTGAACAGTTTATACTGAGAAGAATTTGCCTACTGCCTATGTTTGAGGAAAGACGGTTTTTCAATTTTAGACGAGAAATCCATCTTATCATATTTATTTCATTTTATGTCACCTGAGTCACTCTTGTGACCTATTTTTATCTATTTTCGACTGTCGTCAATCAGTGTAAACTTTTGAACATTTTCAGCTTCTTTTCTGGAACCGTTGAGAATACCAACCAATTTTTACGTATTACATCTATGGGTGAAGGGGAACTAAAATTATGAAAATCATGGCCGCTGTCTCACTGGGGTCTGAGGGGTGTGGCCAATACCACTTAAGTTAATGCAATTTTTAAAAAATCTTCTTCTTTACTCCTGGACATCGCCATAAAATGTGTTCCTCAAACCAAAAAAAAGCCCTTTACGTAATATATCAACTATGCAGATACGGAATTTTTAAAATAAAAATTTGAGCGCTATTATCTATACTAGCTATTTATTTAAAAAATTCTGTATATTTCTTTGTAGAAAGTACGAGTGTCAATTGGATGGAACCTTTGTATTGTACAGAAATGAGATCTACCAACAAGAGGTTTTAATTATTATTTTCATCTTAAATAATACGTTTATTGTGTATTATATTTATCTTAAAATTTCTGAAATAGTCAAAATACTTTTTCCCTACCAATTGTGGATTAACAACAGGCGTCTGAAATCTTGATCGTCAAAAGAAAAATTTAGAAAAAATGTTCCCACCCTGAACTAGAAAATTCCAGGATGGCAAAGAGTTTTTCGGGAGGGGTTCGCAAGGCAGACTGGATTTTTCATTCGAATTAATAGCACAAACTCTGCGGATACTGAATAACGATGTAGTCGCAAAATTGTTCTGACCAAGCCAAGATTTATTATGGGTCCCCCCAAAACATGTTGCATCCTTTTTTTTTAAACGAGGGTGGAAAATTTTTTTTCAGTCCAGATTTTTTTTTGGGATGACAGTAAAAAAAAATTCAGACTCCTGTGGGATGAACAGAAACAAAGATTCTAAATTTAATGATCCAAGTTATAGGTGGTTAAATGAGAAAAGAGAAAAAAAATAATCGTCAAATATTCTTTGCACTGAAGGAGGAATGTCACACAAACTTTTTATTTTATAGATCTCCAAGTGATACTTTTAAAACAATGGTTTCAGCATTGAAAGACAATTATTGGCTCAAAATCATTTTATATGATTTTTTTGTCAATCATTATTTAAAGAGAAATTGAAATGAAATTGCGAAATCTTCGAAAAATCTTTTTTTTTTCATATTTGAACCTTACCCGATCAAAATTAAAGAGACACCGTGATGCACAAAGGGGGAAGTTGACAAACGTAGAAATTTGCATGATTCGAGTAAATTTAATTCAATTCCTAAACGCTTTGTGTTTCATAAAATAACGGGTTTCAAAACCTTAAAAAAATCTATTTTTATGGAGAAAAATAAAAACAATTTCAATATAACGAAAATATTGCATTTACCTCTTTCTTTCTATTGTACACGTGCGCAGAAAATAATGAATAAGTTACCATAGTGACCATGGTCTTGAGCACCAAGGAAAAAGTGTAAGTAGACCAAAAATTTTAATGCAATCTTTTTCAAAAGTTGTTAGAACATATGTGACCGCGACTGGAAAAAAGGGTCCAGATGAGTAAAAAATCTAAATTAATTCTATTTTCTTTTTTAAATCAGGACACTTTGAATAACACAAATTCAAAATTTCATGCAAATATCATTGAAAATAAAGAAGATACAGGCCCAGGTATGCAGGCATCTTCCAGTCATATCCTAACGTCAGTGACGTTACCATAACATCGTAATTAGAAAAAAATATCTCAACACTTTCAGTCTACTGGAATATTAAGAACAATCACTTCTTTTTCTTTAAACTCTTCTTAAAATTTTGCTTAGATATTATGAAAATAAACTGAATCATTAAATATACTGTTATTCTTACCTATTACATATGACTGTTACTTATTACATATGGCTGTTGGAACAACTGAATTTGATTCAGAAGACTGACTTATTATCCTACCAGCATCGATGACCAACAAGAGAAAGGGAAGAAAAGATGCATAATGAACAAAATAATCCAACCATTTATTTTCAATAAAATAAACTCTAGAAACATGAGAAATGCAAGATAAATATGCAAATTGAAATTACATTCCCAAATAACAAAAAAGTTATTATTCGTAGTTATGACAGAATACACCAGGAATCACATAAATTACAGAATGACAGAGGTTCTTTGACAGCTGTAAGCAAAATCACAAAAATAGGAAAAGCAGCTAGGTAACTATTTTTAAAACAGACACTCTAAATATTGCAATCATGCATATTATGGATAAAATGTACTGTTATGATATTACAGATGTATGCATCTGTACTTTCTTAACATAGTCAACAGTATTAAGTATAAAGATTATAACAATTAAATTTTTGGGGGCAGTGTGAAAATGGTATCTTTTGAAAATTAAAAATCTGTCGTTAATCATTTTTGACAAAGCTTTGTAATATTTTTGGTTATACTAAATATATCCAAAGTGCATTTAAAGGAAAATGTCACAGAGAAGGTGCAAACATCAGTTAACAATTTTCATACTGTTACACATTTTTTTAACTGTTGAGATGTAACACTAAAACTCATAGGATACAGCTTATGTAAACAATTGAGTAACAATGCTAATTCCAACAAATGTTTTAAAGCACTGAAATTCGACTAACAGAAAAGTACATCAATGTAACACTTTACTGGAAGTAATACAATAGGAACTACATGTATACGTTTTACTTCTAATCTTTCTTACACAAAATAACCCTCCCTTTCTTCTAAGGAGAAGACTTTTCCTTTTCCCCAAGTGTGACGTAGAATGATCAGGTGAATAAACTTTCACCTCTTTCTTTGATATGACTGGTTTTGGGCATGATGTGTCTTTAGCAGAGAGTGATAGACAATGCTCACGGATTTCCTCATATAGGTACCATTGCGTCTTGGCCCCCATACCAGGTGCTGGGATTTCTTGAGGCAGAGGATCATTTACGATGGGAAGGATATTCTGATCTTTCAGGAGATTCACAAACAAAGGAACAGAATCACAAAGCTCCTTACATTCAACAACACCAGGAGTCTCAGCACTTACTTGGAAATGATGATAGCCTCGAATGTTTTTCAAGGGTTTGAAGAACTGTTCAATGTACGACTTCCAGTCCCTAAACTGCACAGGTGTTTGTGGATCTGACACGAGCTGAAGAATGTTATGGCCTCTGCGGGATGAATGACGGACTGTGTCTGCTATATCAGTCATGGTTTCTGCTGTAGATGAACGCCATTTTACTTTCCAGACTCCAAAATGCCAGTCAGGATCAAATTTAGTGTGTCCTGCCACCATCATAGAATATTGCACAATAACATGGAGTCCTAATTGAAAGGAAATACACTCCTTAATTTAAATACAAATGCTACATTTAGGAAGAGTTTGCATTTCTTTACTATCAAAACTGACATCATACATGTATGTAACACTTTGGGCATTGAACATCATGAACATACTGAATATCAAACAATGCTTTTACAAATTTTAATAATTAAAATCAAATATTTTTCATATGATGTACACTTACCTACAAGAACTCTCCGTAGAGCATACCATAAGACAAAGTTGTTTTTGTTTTGCCCACTGCAGTTGTCGAAATGAATGGATGCTGTTTTTTCTCCATATCCATGGTATTGAAAAAAGAGGTGAACCATACTAATGACAGAATAAGCACCCTTCCCTGTGTTCTCAGCCTCGTCAATCAAGTAGAACACTTGTTTTCCTAACTAAATAACTCAACCATTGACTTGTTTATTTACCTTAATATATGTATGCATTATGACAAAAATAGAATGTGTTTTGAATATTTTGCTGCAACTATATTTAATAGAATTCATAATAACTAGAATTGTTTTATTTTGACTCAGCCCCATACATGTATTATTCTATATTTGAAAGAGTATCCTCTTTACATATATATTTTAGATTGTACTTTTTCGTCAAATATTAGATTTCCACATAAAAGTTCATTAATAAAATTCTTATAAGAATTACATGTAAAGTTATTTCTGTATACAGGGCTATTTTCGCCCTTTCACAATTGGAAACAATTTTGCCTTGTTTTAAATTCGCCCACTTACAATTCTGTTCAAGAAATCATGCTGTGTATTTTTAATCCCCCCCCCGTTTTAAATTCACCCACTTGTGGGTAGGGCGAAAGGGGCGAAAATAAATCGGGGGCGAAAATTTCCTTGTGTACAATATATCATGACTTATGAATTAACATACCTGAACCCTCGTAACATACACCAAACGCATTGCATTTCCGGGGCGTCTTAAAAAATATTGGTCCCACTTGTTGGGCATGATGTGGAAAATGCACTTGTTGTGCATAGTCCCAGGAATAACGCATTTCCACATCAATTGAGCATGGAGCATTTCCTAGAATAAAATTAATCATTCATGATCATTTGTATGCATTGAAAGTTATTCATATTTTTTATTGTTTCATGAACAAAGAAATTCAATTTCACAGAGAATTTTTTTGCAAACACTTTGGTATGTCTGTTTTCCTATTAATACTAAGGAAAAGAGGAGAAAATGCATGGCTAGAATTAAACCCTTGACCCCTGGTCAGGTGTTCTACCCATTGAGCTACCCAGGCTGATAATAGTCTAAATCCAATCACATAATTATAATAGTACATGAATGTTCATTTAATACTAATGAAGGAAATTATACCATACTTGTTACTATACAAAAAGGAAAAAATTTAACTTTGCAATAAAATTTTAACTTACCAGTTTGTTTACATTCCTCTGGTAAGGAAACGAACACTTCCTTGCTGGTGGTACACTGGTGTCTGTAGTAGTCGCTTTGCTGTTTAGCTTGGGAAACATGCTGCGTGTAAGTAGAAAGGATTTCTTCCTTTTCCTCATCATTCATATTAGAAACTGTAGACAGTTGATGAGAGAAATTTTGACAAAGCTGACACAGGTCAGTGCATGGCTTCATGATTGTAATGAATGGACACAAGACAACTCATGCCAAGTTCTTTGAAATGTCCTTAAGTGTATTCTTCTGAAGTTCATTTCTTCAGCTAGAATCTCATATTTAGCATGAATGTCAGCAGTTGTTGTATCTGATGGAAGTAGAAGCACTTTCTCAGATTTATAATTTGGCAGTCGGCCTGGTAGAGGCAGGGCAAAGTCACTAGCATACTTGGTAATAAATGTTTTGATTCGGTCCCTGTCTGTCACTGTTAAGCTATTATGCGGAGCCATACCACTGTTTCCATATGTTCTGGGTAAAAACCCTTCTGTATCAAGAGATCTGGCAACTTTATGGAGTTTTTTTCTTTCAACCGCATGTACAAAACAAAATGTTGTACGACACACTCTGCATCCATTGAAGTAGTACTCCTGAAATGGTCTTTCTCGTTCTTTTTCTCTGTGTTTCTGGGACTGTGTGACAGAACCAGATCGCCTATGTGCAAACATTTCAACTTTAATTATAGTGTCAAGTTCCTCCCGAGTACACTGTAGACAATGATCACGAAACTCACATGCTGCATCAAAGTCAATTTTCGTGCTACATGGCATTCCATAAAACTCCTTACACCCGCAAGTGTCATTCTGAAATTTGGAACGGATTTTGTATTCCTTCGTGTCGGTGTCATTAACTTCATTCGGTATATATACATCTCCATCATTGTTGTCATTGTCGCTTTCAGAGTCAGAATCATAGTTTATATCACCAAAATCACTCGTATCTGTCTCGCTGTCACTTGACAGATCACAAAACTGTCTGTCGCGCACGTTAGATTTTGGAGCAACAGGTTTAGAGAAATATAATTCATCCACACGCTCTACATCTTCTAAAAATTCATTAACTTGATAAAGAACAATTTCTGAAGGTATACTTATTGATGTTGCTGTGGATGTTTGGCTCATGTTTAGTGCTAGAACTCCCTACATTTCCAGTTTACAACTTTACTGCGACTTTCACTTTCAATCTATTTTCAACCGGAAATGTAAACACGTTTGCTGTTGTGGACACAATCTCTCACCAGAGGGCGTTTTACGCTCATCGCGCCAACACACCTCTGTTAACGTCTAAATTACAAGAATCTTGTAAAACGAAAATAAATTATAGATTTCCACCAACTTGGTATTTTTTCTTAAATGAAATTAGAAATATCAATCTGTAGCACTTCTTTTGTTCTTTCAAAATTTATATATATATTAAAATAGCTTCAATATATACGGCACTATTTTGTTCTGAATTTTTACACATATTTTCATTTTGAAACCAAGGAGACAAAGTCAGGAAATATTTACTACCAGAGAGCTTAAAACACGTAACATCATTGAAAAATCATACAAAACAATCAATGTCTAACAATTTTTGTCGACAAATAATTATTTGACAACCCGCGCTACTTTTTAGACGACAACAGAGGTGTAAGCGGAGCGCGCCCTCTGGTGAGAGATTGGTTATGGACAGAGTTATTGCTCTTTACAACCCGCGGTAAATTCAAATTAAAATAAAAAAAAACGTAATAAAATATATTTCAAAACATTACAACAATCTATTTCAATTTCATAGTTAACACTTTAAAATACGAGACAGAGATAATCTTTTTCAGAAGCACGTGTACTGCATATTTTTTTCTGGCGTTTTTTTTTCGATTGTGACGCAAACGTTCAGAACTATCGCCGATTTCTCATTATGACGTGTGCCGCATCTGGACCCTTTTTCGCAGTCGCGGTCACATATTTCCTACATTGTTATGCTCTAATTTAATGTTGTTTACAAGTTTGAGCTAAAAAAGAAAATGGCATGACCTTGACTTACTCGCAAACAACTAAACGGCAGGTACAAATTTTGTTTTTCCGGTACTTTAATGTATATTGTGCAGTCTTTTTCTTCCTTTAATTAAGGTCAAGGTCTTTCGTTTCAGACTGAAGACCTTACAGTGTATATTGATTTTACTGTTTTTCTTTTTTCTTTTTAAGGTCTTCCGTTTCAGACGGAAAACATAATAGTGATTCTACTGTTTCTTTTTATACCCCCGCTTGAAAAGTGGGAGGGTATATAGTAGTCGGGATTTCCTTCCGTCTGTCTGTTACGCTTTATCTCTTATCCGCAACTCCTCTTACTACTGAGTGAAATTTAATGAATTGAAACTTTCACAGAATCTTTATTACATATTGCCATTGTGCACCTCCTATTTTACTTTTTTATTCGACAGGTATTTTAGGTTTCCCATAGCAAAACATGGACATTGCCATTATATGTTTACCTATGACGTCACATATAGAGTCTTCTGGATAACATTTGATAGGACAAGTTATTCCTCTTTACACATTACCGTAAAATAATATATAGCAACACATGGATATTATGGGAGGCGGGGGGTATCATTTAGTGAGCTCATTGCTCACAGTACCTCTAGTTATTATTATTATTTTTCCCCTTTTCTTGTAAGACGGATTTCTCAGAGATGGCTGGACGGATCTTCCTGAAATTTTCAAGGATTATGGAAAATGAAAATATGCTCAGGTTTTCTTTTTCATTTTTTCAAATATCACTTCCAGTCGTCAGATATGTCTGATTTCCGCTTTTTTATCCGAGTCATATCTCAGAAACGGTAAGAGATGAAGACACCAGACTTATATGAGTAATAGATCTTGGTAAATAGACGAGCTCATTTGGAATAAGATTGTCCGCCGTCACTTCCGGTCGTCACAGGAAGTGATCATATTTATCGAAAATTTCAACTTTTTTTGAAACTTTTTTGACATTACATCATAGCTTCTTATTTGTAGTATCGTAATATGTCAGTCCCACCTGAAAAAAAAACGGCCACATCCGGTTATAAGAGAAAAACTACATAATTTGAGTATTTTTCTTTCCCATAAATATTTTGTATAGATAAAGTATTTAATATGATTTTTGGATATGTTATTGAGACTGCAAATGACTACAGTAACGTCTTATAATGTTGCAAAATTCACTCCCGGTCGCGTGATTTCCTGTCCTCAAAATGAGAACTTATTATAGCTAGATCTCGTCAACGATTAGAGATTAAGACATGAACCTTTCAGAAATAATACAAAGATAATAATACAGTAGCGTCAAATATCTTTGTAAAATTCGCTTCTGGACATGATTTCCTGATTTGGTGAGTATGCAAAACCAGTTGGAAATAAGATTGTCTGACGTCACTTCCGGTCGTCACAGGAAGTGATCAAAGAAATCGAAAAATTCAACTTTTTTGCATCACATTAGAGCATCTTATTTGTAGTTTCAAAATATATCAGTACCACCGGAAAAAAAAACGACAACTTCCGGTTATAAGAGAAAAACTACATAATTTGGGGTTTTCTTTCTCATAAATATTTTTTATTGATTATATTCAGACTGCATTTGTCTACAGTATCGTCAAATATCATTGTAAAATTCGCTTCCGGTCCCGTGATTTCCTGTCCTCAAAATGAGAAGTTATCATAGCTAGCTCGTAAACGGTAAGAGATTAAGATACCAAACTTATAGGAGTGGTCGATCTTGATGAGTTGGCAAATCCATGTCGGTTAAGATTGTCCGCCGTCACTTCCGCTTAATAAATAAATCAAAAATTTCAACTTTTTTTTTTGGATTTGTTTTTAGTATTACATTGTAGGTTCTTATTTGTAGTTTCGAAATATATCAGTCTCACCAGAAACAAAAACGACAACTTTCCGGTACGAGAGAAAAACTGCAAAAATTGAGTATCATACTATCCCATATATATCTTTTATAAAAAGAGTATTTGGAATGATTTTAGGACATGTTACTCAGTCTGCAAATGTCTAGAGTAAACTCAAATATCTTTTTTTAAATTTACTTCCGGTCACGTGATTATGTCTTCAAAATGAGAAGTTAACATTACGAGATCTCTGTAACATATCAGGACACTAAACATATGAATAATAAACCATGAGGATTGGGCAACCGATATAAGGTAAAATGCGTCCGCCGTCACTTCCGGTCGTCACAGGAAGTGATAAAAAAATTGAAAATGGTTTAAATAAATGTTATTTAGATCATAATTGTCTAAAGTAACGTCGAGAATCTTGGTAAGTTACACCTACAGCCATATGTTTTCCCGTAATCATAGTAAATATTATATGACTTTTTTAACATAGACAAAAGGATCATTCATACAGACAAATAGAGGAGAAAGGAAGACCGTTTTTGTTGCTGTAGCAACAAGGGTTTCTAGTTACAGTGCAGTTTGTCTCATCCTTGCTATATACTCATTTTCAAAAGGGTTTCTCTGCATGCTACGGATATCTTAAATAAAAAAAACCCACATGATTTTATCTCATAGTGTAACTTTTACACAAAATGAATAAAATCCGAATTCATTGCCTCGATCATGTACATGTACTTACATTTTAGAAAAAAATTTGAATGTCAAGTTCATTTATTTTTTAACCTTATTACACATAATCAAACCCGTATTCTTGGAAAATGCTATTAAATGCCAATACAATTCTGGTTGGGATTGGTTAAATTTTGATCGGGATTGGCCAAAAAAAAAATAATTTCAGTAAAATTTCGCGATTTCATTTCAATTTCTTTTATAAATTGATGATTAAATGATTAAGTAACATGTTCTACATAGTTGTGATTGGTTTTGTGAAGATTTCAACCACAGGGTTTCTGTTAGATATACATATGATGCATCAATTAATTGGAACATTTTATCTACGAGGCATCTAATTTGGATATAAATCATTTTAAAAAAAAATCTCTTTTTTTCTTCTTATTTGTAAAATGTTGGTGTGGCATCCTTATTTAAGACTTTCTTGTGTTAAACGATTTTTAGGTGATTGAAATTAAAAATTAATGTTACTAGGATTGCAGTCATAGTCCGTGAGCCTCTATTTGTTTCTTTTTAAAATTAAGGTACAAGAAAAACACCATATATGTCACCCTAAACATACCTCTCCAAGATGCACCTGTGCTGTTGCTGTTCGATCAGGAAAAGATGTCTTTATCATAGATATTTGCAACGCTCAATTGCAACATGTCATTCATTTTCCAAATTGTGAGGATGACGTTTTGAAAGTCTTTAAAAAAAGTGACTGGCACTACAAGGTATTTCAATCTCAGATAATATTATATTTATTTGAAACTAAGAATATTTAATTGTGAAACACTACATGTATGATTCTATCTCGTCGCGGGATCGGATGCTACCTGTCTCACGACTGGAGCAGTGGTTAGAACGTTTGCTCTAAAGTTACAAGGTAATGAGTTGATCCTTAAGTTGCGGGTTCGAATCCCAATTTGGGGCGTGAATACCGATTATTATTATGAGACGGAAGAAACCGAGATCCCGTGTCGCGGTAGATATTGTCACGAAAAAATACCCCTCATTGCTCAATGACCGTAAGTGACGAGTGTGACAGAATTTCCAGGTCTCCGTCGACAAGTTGTGGCTACATCAAATTTATAATGAAATAAAACTTCTCGATAGGGATTTTAACAACATACAATCAATTTATTAAAGGTCACCTTCGGATTTTAAGTCCTACGGACAAGAACTTTTGAATCGAGGTCTCTTGTCGCAGTGGGCTATCTGTATACATGTATTATTTCAGTCTCCTATCGGCCAGTGATGTAGGCCTTTCAACTTATTTTTCAAGTTGCACATGTGGTAGAAAACATTGTATAGATAGATTTATAGGTACAAGAAATCATCAAAAAAGATAATAATTTATACATACTTTTAATTACATCATTAAAAAGTTTAATCATTTATAATTGACTTTTCCGATGTTGTGTTTAAGGACAGGTAACTCAGGTGTGAAAAATGACCAACTTAGTGCCGATTTATGAGTTATCGTTTATAGGAATGACATATAGGCTGCTTCAGCATTGGTATTGTTATATACACAAAAGGGTTCCATACATTGTTTTGTATATAAAAAGTTTTGACCAAGAGAAAGAGAATGCCTTCACTCTACCTGAAATAACAGGGTCAAATGAATGGGGAACAGACTATATTCAATAGTTTTAACTCTCTTTGACGATTATTATGAAGAAGAAAATTTAATGTCATGTTTTTGTGTTCGCGCTTTTTAGCTTCCTGTGTAAATATATATATTTTTTTACAATTAAATGCAACAATTGATCATCTTATATGTGTTACTAAGCACAAATGAGAACGACCGAGTGTAAAAATTTAAATAGGTTAGAACTGAGAAGGAGGGTAGATTTCACTTTTTATTTTAATTTAAAAATTTAATTATATGCAGTAAACCGGTGTCTGCAACTATACAGTAAATAAGTTTAACATTGGTGCTAAATTTTAAAACCACTGGATTCTACTGAGAGCAAAGACTTGGGAAATGTTAAAAACTGCCTTGCGTGTAAACAGTTAGATACCCCGAGCCTGCTGTAAACAAGTTTCAGCAGTGAGTTATCGTTCATAACACCGACCCCTAGCGGCAGTTGAAAGGCCTAAGTGATGGCATCTTAATAGTGAAAAAATAGACTGAAACTCTTCTTGATGTATCTAAGTAACTTGATATTAATCACTTAGCCTACGAAATAAACCTGTATAAAATGAAAGCAGAGACAAACACAATCTAGCTCTTAACTCGCGGATTTCCGTCGTCAGCTTAATTTATACCCCTCTTCTTCCTCCGATTTTCATCTCCCTATTTGGATCACCTTCAAAATTCCAATGATTACTTTCAATTTAAGTTTTTATTTACCATTATTCTGTCCTCCAACACTCTTATGTTTAATAATGCATTAAAAAAATATTTTCTATCTTTTGCAAAATCTTTAAATTTTACTTGTTGTATTTAATTTATATCAACAACTGACCTCTGCTCTCTTAAATGTTATTGGTTGCTACTTCATCCTAACCAAAACATTGTTTAATTGCCTGACGTCACGGTGTCAGGATGTATAAGGATTGATAATTGCTTGATCCGAAACTACTAGATCATACCCAGAGAGCTAGATTTTGTGTAAGCTGATTTACATTGGAAATCTTTTACCTGCATTTTAAAAGAAACTTTTTTTTCAGGGAAACAATGATTTTACTGATGCAAAATAATGCAGTATTTACTTTGTTTACTCTGTTTGCATGAAACAGATTATTCCATGTGATTTACCGTTTCAACGTGTCCGTGTATCTTTTTTTCTGCATTTCTATACTACTGGATCAGTCCATTTATGTTCTACAAAAGGGGTGAATCGCTCTTTTCGCGCCAAATGTCACGAGTAAGCGATCTTCGCGCCTTTTCTTGGATTGTTCTATTGTATGAATGGGGGTGCTAACTTCCATGGAATTGAATAAAGTTTGTTATTGTAACCTCCATCTTCTTATGATTCAGAAATTCTATTTACAAATTATATCTTATTCCTTAAAACAACATATGAATCGCATGTATCAGAATATGGACATGCAAAACAAAAGAAATGATTTCTCTAATTTGTCTCCCCTCTGTTGATTTATTCCATATTTTAATGGACTAGTCCAATCACCACAAACGATCGACGCAGTTCAACCAGGTTGACGAAAGAAATAACCTGTGCGAAATCTTGGATTTCTTTTCCATAAAGGCCTACAGTGGCTGGAACGTTATTGTTGACAAAAAAATCGTGTAGAATCGTTCGTGTATCGTGAGTGATCGTTCGTGTAACGTGCAAGATCGTTCGTGTATCAGACTCAATCGTGTGCGTTTTTAATCGTGCGAGATCGTGCGTTTAGAATCGTGTAAATTTCGTTTTGTAAGTTTTTATCGGAATGTTATTTGTAAAATAAGCATTTCCCTTGTTTGTTTTTCTTAATTTATTAATTAAAATCCAAATAAATGAAAAAACGCAATTTACATAATAAAATGCAGAACGAACTAATTATCGCCCGTAAACAAGCAATATAGTAAGTCGTACAATATCAAGTTCTCGTCAAATAGCGCGATCAATATTGTGATAAACCGTACTTAGATCTTTAACGCCTTTTTGAAAAATTTTATTTTAATTATTATTTACTTCTTATTGTTGTCAAGATAATCTTGAAATCAATTCATTGAAAATAAATATATATATTTTTTTTTACAAAGAAATAAACATTTCTCAATGCTTACATAACTAGTTAGTCGACAAATATACATGAACACGGCATGATTTTCGGGAGTTTTGTTTATCTGTGTTTATCTCTTGAGCCTATTTGTGATTAATTAATTTTAAATTTCTGCAAGTAAAAAAGTTAAATAATTGGCAAGTTTATCATACACTGAATCATTGGAAACATAAGGATAAAATTTGTAATTATAATTGAAGTCATTCCATGCTGCCATTTTTGTTCAATCGTATCCCCCTTTCTGCATATCATGATATCCAATTCAATCAAATTATACGACCCACATACATGTACATCGTCTAATAGAACGAACAAAATCCGTTTTTTTTAATCAGAGAATTACTTTAGAAATAATTATTTTTAATCTAAAATATTAAGTCTTGCATATATTTAGTTACAGAAATATCATTTTCCGATTTTTTCTTCAAAGTCTATTAAATGATATTTATCAATTGATAATTCTTTGAAATCTTAAATAAGTATTAAGCCGTATTTCGTTTTGAAAATATTGATTCCTAAATATTTTGAACTATTTTGAGTGAAGAATCGTGCGTTTGCGTTAACAATCGTGTAAAGATCGTGTAATGTGTAGAATCGTGAACGTGAAAGTTCGTTCGTGTAACAGGTTTAATCGTGCGTTAATCGTGCGGAATCGTGCGTGTAACGTGATCGTTCGTGTAAGTTGTCAACAATAACGTTCCAGCCACTGTAAATGTTGGTTTTACCTATTTCGTTCTCAAAAAATTATAGTACCCACGTTTCAGAAAAAAAAGATAAATGAACACAAACTACTACTGTTTACTTCATTGGAGAAAATGCTTTCCTACAACATATGTATTTAAGGAATCACAGTCTAGTTAGGAGAGTATGCCAGGGCATCAACAATAGTGGGAAACATGGGTATGCTAAAATTATCCCATGTTTCCCACTATTGTTGATGTCCCTGGCATACTCTCCTAACTAGACAGTGATTCCTTATATTTTCATTTCATTGTGAAATGAAATGGTAGATTTAGATTTTAAAAATGTAGACATAGACTTAAATTACACAAGGACTTCCATTCCAATTTCACTAGTCCTCGCCCAGTGACGTCAAACACCTAGGCAGCCGCACGAGATTTACATGCACATTTTGCTTCCTAGCGTCAGACACAGAGACAGATGTGCACGAAATTTGCATGCATTTTAGGCCTCCTTAGCTCCTGACCTATCGACCTGCCTAATTTACATTCCGGCAGAATTATCAAGAAATTAACTCCGAAAACTTTCAAAGAGTTATCGCAGAGAAAAAAAATTAGAAATGGAAATATTTAGTTATATCCATTCTCTAAAATGTTCACAATGAATGATTTGACAACAGATTTCAGAATAGGTGTAGCTTTAAATTTAGATCCAGGGGTAGATCAATCTACTTGCAGAAAAGTCAATCGCATCATCTCGGGTCTTTTCGTCAGAGGTCGGAAAACAAACTCAAATGTATCGACATCATCGGATGTTAAAAATTTATACATTTCCTGTTCATAGTAAAAACGGAGTTAGAAGTCCCTTCTATAGTGTATTTTAGATAGTTACATTGAATAAAGTTAACTCCATATTCCACAGAAAATAGGTCTATATACATCATCCATACTTTTATTTCAAAGTTTGTGAAAAGGGATGGGGGGGTGTCATGGCGTATAAATTAACAATACATTTGTGGTCTCCTTCCCTAGATAAGGCCCGAGGAGTTGCGATTGGCAGAAAACCCACATACATTAAGCATTCTGTTAACAACTCTTCAGAATGCAGCAAAGGCATCGTTCTTTTACAAGTTAAATAATTAAATATTTTTACAAGGTTTTCAAATAAAAAGACATATTTCAAACACAAAAAAGTATTGCTCAAAAGGTTTATCACTTCTCTTACAGATATTGATTGATTACGTCAGGCAAGCTTTTTGAAAAGCTGTTACTTGTAAACAAGTAAATTCCAATAATTCATTTTCTTGGAACCGTTTAGGTTAAAAGGTCAAACCCTAGTGGTCAATTTCTCTATTTGTTTTTTATCTTTAGAGCTGGCGTTCGTTATATTTGTCATCCAAGAAATGCAAACCCATAAAATATGTTGCACTCTTACTGCAATTTTTGTTATGATACAGGGACTAGACAAACAGAATAATTTAATTTTAATATGTCTATTCGATATGTCCTATTTCAAAAGTGATGCTCATCAAGTCAGATTTTGACGAACCTTAAAATATCCGTAAACTCCTCCTCTCCCCCCCCCATGAACAGTGTTGCCATGGTTACGAAAATAGAAATTACTTATAGAAATACAATTTTAGCCTGATTATGATATAATGTGGCATGCAAATAGACTACACTGAGATACATAATTTTTGTTTTTTTTATGAATGATGTTGCCATGGTTATTAAAATTGAAAATTCTGTAAAACCCTACAGTTGTAGTCTTAATGCAATCTTGCCACAAAAAGAGACTTAATCAAGGGTCACTTTTCTATTTACTGCTTTTGTAAAGTTTAAACTCACATCTTCTAATTTTCTCTTTCTTTATTAAAAGTAGAAACCAGTAGAGCTGATTTAGTATAGTTTGTCATTTGTAATGTTTTATAAGTAAAACACAGCAGAAGACTTGTAATAAAACACAGCGGAAGACTTGTAATAAAACACAGCAGAAGAATTGTAATAAAACATAGCAGAGGACTTGTAATAAGATACGTATTACGCCTTTGTCTTCAAAAATACACCAACTTAAAAGGGTCTATCTTACACCGCCGGTATTAAGAAGGAAGGCAGGTCTGCACCGATATCTAGAATACGTACCATAGATATGTCAAGTATTTTACTTTGAGTAGAAAAGTTATCGGTTTTCTCCAGTTTGACATATTCAGGGACTCTATTATTTTAATATTTTACATACTAGGAAAAAATCTGCTAAAAGAGAAAAAAAATATTTAGACTGAAGAGCAATGAGACCCATGGGCCTATTGTTTCATTCCATTTCAGGCAATTTTTCCGACTGGAACAATTGTTGAAATCAAGTTGGTATCATGGCCGTACAGGAATGATTGGCAATTGAATATTAACATATACCCATCACCCTCGGATGTCGGCCTTTCAAGCGGACTTTGTGGAATTCTTGATGGCAATTATAAAAATGATTTTACCTGGAATAACCCAGAGAAAACGGTAGAAAACCCAGATCACTATCACCAGTGGCGCCGTCCTCACCCAGATGGATTTTCCAAATCTTGGAGGTTTGTATGCGTCTTCATCACACAGAGACACACGTACATGTACATCATAACATACATTCAAATGGACTTACAACTATCTAGCTATAAAACGTGCTTCATCCCCACACGCACGTTGCACGCCTCCTACACGTTTGCACGAACGACCACAGTTCACAGAGAAACGCTTCGCGAAACGCTTTGTACACATTTATCAAAAACTTTGTACACGATTCTCGCATGGCGTGGTCTCAATTGGATATTTTTAAACAGCATCTCTTGAGCATTTCATAAATTTAAACGGGAATATTTTAGATGTACATTAAATTGGAATGATATCGGAATCTCTCAACACTTTGAAATTTATACTTGCTACAATTTACATTACTATTAATATTACTACATGTAAATAGATCGAAAGAAATATTCAATGGCACACAGTTAAAATTTTAAGTTGAAATGCCTATATGATTAACAAATTGATACTCTTGCATTTGAAAAATTACAATAACACACAATTTGAAATTTTTATCTGTTTCATTGTCTTGCACCATTAATTAATGTAAATCAAATACATACAAATATCTGCGGCACAACTTTAAAATATACAGAAACATGTTTTACATGCATATGTTTACCTGGTTACGTGATTATCAGCTTTTAAATAATTTATTCCACACATATTTTTACAGTAAATAGCTCTCAAGCTATAGGAAACACATTGTATTTTTTATACATTATAAAAAGCCTAATCGTGTGCAAATTTCATACTTTCACACAAGTTTTATAAATGTATTATGCGACTTTTGTTCGCACAAGTTTGCCAACGTTAGGCTCATAGTTATCAAAAGCTTTGAAATGAATGACCGTTCTCAATTTACTATAGAAAATGCAAATGTCGGCTGACCCCTACTACATTGTATAGGCGTGGATTTTTGGTTATATGAATCGCATGGTTTAGATACCAATTAATTTTCTATGAAAAATTTTTTAATGTCATTGTTTATTTTTTCACATTTTAACTTTTACAAATTACTATTAATATTACTACATTTCGAAAGATAAATAAAATTAAGTTGAAATTCAAAGAAACACAAATTAAACATAATTTTGTCTAACTTTACTAATTAAAGTGGTAAAATATTAAGAAAATGTTTCCATGCTCCAATTGAATATTTTTCATAAATTTGTTTAATTTTCCACCGGAAATTAAATGATAGACGTGAGTTTCATTTACTACTTTAATTCATATTTTAACTTTTAAAGATCTTTTGAAAATAAAATTAATAAATTCAAAGAACCACAAATTAAAATAATGTCTAACTTTACTTTAAGTGGAGAAAATCCATCCAATTTATCATAAATGATTCATTTCCACCGGAAATTCGATGATAGACAAGTTTCATTTACACTTTCTTTAAATTTTGGCAGACTTTTGATACATGTACGATTCTAGATGATTTAATAGGGACAGGGGCGCTTAATAGAGATTATACGATAATATAAATAAAAACCCCTCTCTTTCTTATTTTGGTATGTAGAAGAAATATTTTTATTGTAGGGTTAAAAATGGCGATATAAATCTCTTTGACAACAGCGTTTATGGAAGTCTAAAGTCCATTACAACGGTCTTCGATCGTGTGTGTAGATGTAACAAGAACAACAAAGTTATAAACTGCAGTTACGGCAATTACAAGGATTGTAAATTCGCTGTTGGAAAAAGGCATTATTGTATAGTTAATCATCATATCCAATCCAGAAGAAAAAGGGATCTTCATCATCTGAAATCGATAAAGTTGAGTGAACCTCCTATGGACAGTGTTATCCCAAAGGTACGCTTAAATCTTTCCTGCATACGATCTTACCTATGTTGGAAAAGTCTTTGTCACAAGATTTTAAAAATGAAAAATAAGCATTTGCTTATCAATCAGTTAAAAGCACATACATGTATATGTTATTAAATGTAGTGCTTTCCTTAAAGACATGGAACACAAAATATTCACTATTCAAACAATGATATATCTTATTATTTATGTCTGGTTACCTATGATTTTTGATGTTTTTTCAACTTGCTGAACTGTTATGCAACATACACTTAGTGTGCACGTCAAAAAAATATGACATTATTATAGCGCGGTACATGTTTCACTAAAACGAAAATACTTTTCTCAAGTAATATTTTAAATAAGAAAATAACTATTTAGCAAGTATAAATTAAAAGGAAATTGGCACTAAATGAAATATTAAATTAACTTTTTTAAAGTGCGTGAAAATGCATGATTGCAGGGAAACGTTTTTTTTTTTTAAATACGTGACTGTGGGGAAAGGGGTAAATACGGTGTGGAAAGAAATTAGAAATATCCTGTTTTCTAGAACCATTGAGCAAGAATAGTTTATTAAAAAGGGTATTTCGTTAATGTCAATGCAAATTCTAAAGATATACAGACACCCGTTTATGTCACTGCAAGGTCAAAATAGGAGTTATTCCAAAAGATGATTAGCATAGAAATGTATATTATGTGTAAGGAACAGAATCATCAAACGTCTCATTAGTTGCATCAGATTAGGATCTTTTGATGATTTTTTTTGTTAATGATTTGAACAACTGCTCAATTATCTAAATGGAGATCCACAGTAGAATCTTTTAACGTAAAGCCCCACATTTCCAAAGCAACAACAATGGGTAAAAACTCACGTACAGAGATGTGATACTACATCAATCAGATGTAAATGGTGAGAAAACCATTTCTTTCCGAACGTACACCGAAAATCTAAATTGTTAGCATCTGTGAAAAGGTGTAGGGAAGATGATGCCAGATGAAAAAAATGCTTTTCCATTGAAATGTTCTTAAAACACAGCCCAAGCTTTTAGATCGGCCCTAGCTTCCAAATTAAGTTTTCGGTGGAGATAGGGTTTTTTGAGGCCAACAGTGAGATTGATAGGCCTTCTTTAGAATGTGTGCCCAGGAGGTACAACATTGCATGCAAAATTCAACATACCGATCAAAGATTGGAGCTCACGAAGTGTCGCAGACTTTTTGTTTTGAAATTTCTTAATTTCAACCAACTTTTTAAAATAGTTTATTATTAGAGAAAGAAAATTCATTTCCTCACCGTACCTAAATAAATGTTTGGCATAAATAAATATTTAGTATAATTAATACACCCCCCCCCCCCCCCCCCCGGTGTATTTTCTACCGAAATATAATTCTTAATGAGTATTTTCAGTATTTAACTAATACGTACTTAATGTGTATTGTACCGCAAGTAAATCAGTCTTAAAACCAACATCAAACATTTTAATATTTTAGAATACACTTGTGCCGACAGTTGTACAATGTATTTTTAGGTCATCTGAGTAAACTCAGGTGACCTATTGCTATCACTTTTCGTCCATCGTCGTTCGTCGTTCGTCGTGCGTTAACATTTGAACATTTTCAGCTTCTTCTCTGAAACCACTGAACCAATTTCAACCAAATTTGGCATATAGCATTTATGGGTAAAGGGGAATAAAAATTGTGAATTTCATGGTCCCTCCCCCCCCCTGGGGCCTGGGGGGTGGGGCAAAAACCACTAAAATTAGTGCAATCTTTAAAAATCTTCTAATTTACTTCTGGACATCAAGCAGTCAAACTGTTTGCATGATTGTAATCAGCAATGAGTCCTCTACCAAAATTCATGGCCCAGGGGTCATGGGTTCTAGTGCTAGGGCGGGGCCAAATACGTATATAGTGAAAATGCAGTATTTCTTTGAAAATCTTCTTCTCTGAACCTGGGTATTAAATAAACCTAATAAGTACATAGTTATGATGAGCAAGAGTGCCTCTACCAAAATTGTGAATTTTATGGCCCCAGGGTCAGGGGTTCTGGTGTAAGGGGGGGGGGGTCTGTAGATTATATAGTGAAAATACATGAATTCTTTGAAAATTTCTTCTCTGCTCCTGGGTATTAAAAAAACTAACTAAGTCCATAGTTATGATGAGCAAGAGTGCCTCTACCAAAATTGTGAATTTTATGGCCCCAAAATTGTGGGGCTCTATAATTATATAGTGAAATTACATTAATTCTTTGAAAATCTTCTCCACTGCTCCTGGGTATTAGATAAACTAACTAAGTGCATAGTTATGATGAGCAAGAGTGCCTCTACCAAAATTGTGAATTTTATGGCCCCAGGGTCCGGGGCTCTGGTGATAGGGTGGGGCTCTATAGATTATATAGTGAAATTACATGAATTCTTTGAAAATCTTTTTCTCTGCTCCTGGGTATTAAATAAATTAAATAAGTGCATAGTTATGATGAGCAAGAGTGCTTCTACCAAAATTGTGAATTTTATGGCCCCAGGGTCAGGGGTTCTGGTGTTAGGGCAGGGCTCTATAGATTATATAGTGAAAATACATGAATTCTTTGTAAATCTTCTTCTCTGCTCCTAGGAATAAAATAAACTAATTACAAAGTTATGATGAGCAAGAATTCCTCTTCCAAAATTGTGAATTTTATGGCCCTAGGGTCAGGGGTTCTAGTGATAGGGCGGGGCTCTATTGATTATATAGTGAAAATACACTGAATCTTTGAAAGTTTTCTTCTCTGCTCCTTGGTATTAAGCAGATGAACTACCTATATAGTTATGATGAGCAAGGGTACTAATCTTCCAGAATTGTGAATTTCAAGGCCCCAGGGTCAGGGGTACCATAAAGGAGGGGGGGGGGGGGCTGTACTTATATACTGAAACTGGATGAATTGTTCGAAATATGCTCCTTGGTATTAATCAAATATTTTTGAAAAGCAAGGGTGCCTTTTCAAAAATTGTGCAATGTGTGGATCTAGGCCTAAGGGTCAGGGGTTCATGTGTGATTGGGGCATTACTGATCATGCTGAATATTACTGATTACTTGAAATGCATTTTTTGTTCCCCTACCCTGCTTATGGGTATTCCGTAAACAAACTAAACAACTGCTAAGTGTATTGTTATGATGATCAATGGGGTCTCTTTCAAAATTGTGAATGCCATAGCATCTGGATTAAAACATGAATCAAATTCAATCACTGGAAAGTTGTTGCATAATGCTCAGGTGACCTATAAGGCCCATGGGCCTCATGTAAATCCCATTTTTTCAGCAGGAATGCAAATATCAGATCTTGTAATGATAGGGAAAAATATTAAAACTTCTGGGAAATACTAAGTGACTGCCTTCGGTAATTTTGTTCGGTGAAACGTGATTTCCACAACTCCACTGTGTCGAATGATATTGATTGACAGGACAAACACGTGACTTTGTGCACTTCTTGTGAACTTGATGACGGAAAATAAAAGCTAATTATTACTGTCAAATGGATTTGCTAGTCTAAACAAATTGACTACTTTTACTTCTTTGAATATCTAGGAAAAATAATAAGGATTTTTATTTACTACAAAAGATATCTGAGAATTGAGGGTCTCTCTCTCTCTCTTACATATCTCTGTTCACTAAAAAATATGACAGCACATTACTTATTTAGTTTTGAAAATTTAATCTTTTACAAATAATTTTTTAATGCCTCTTAATTTCCATCATCTTGCCGAGTATAGTCACGGCCGGGAAATGTCTACAAATACATGTAGAAGTTTGCTGAAATAATCATCATAGAAGAATACAAAAGACACATTACAAAGAAAATTTTGCATTAGAATTTTAAAAAACGACAGGTTTTATGCAATGCGTCAACAGGCAATTGTGAATTAAAAAAAAAAATCCCTTCTTTTACTCAGAGTCGCCTTGGCACGGAAATACATGTATGGTTGATTCAACCGAGTACAATGTAATTAATTCATTCTATAAGTAGTAGTTTTATCTTCTAAAGTCCACATTATTTCATAAAAGAAAAGAAAAGAATATTTACTATATTTATAAATAGATTAATTTTATATCTAAACTACACGCGTTCGGTACATGTAACAAATACACATGTTTTACGACAATTAAAATCCTGTTATAAAAGTATCGATTTAATTCTAAGGTGCATATACCGGGTATGTACAGAAAAAAATGTTTTTATTATTTATTTATTTATCTACTGTGTATTTATATTAAAGCACCTGAAATGAGAATTAAAGAATAATTTCAATGCAGGAAAATAACGGAGGCATTCCGAATAAATCCTTCATCTTGCGTTCACTGTTCGTTCACCGTTCACTTTGCGCTCCGTTCGCGTTCTGCGTTTACCGTTCACACATCTTTCACATAGTTGCGTTCAGCGTTCGCACATCGTTCCTTCACCGTTCGACCTGCGTTCGTTCACCGTTCGTTCACCGTTCAGGTGGGAAAGTAGAACGTTTCAGGGACTGTAAGTACCTGAGATATTCAAAAGTAGGTCACTGTGACCTACTTTTGTTGGACATTCAATGAAACGGCAAGATGCCTTAACTGACAAATTTGATGATTCCGAGCCAATAAGTACCAGATATAATTAAATAAAGCCATAAAATGTCAAAAGTAGGTCACAGTGACCTACTTTTTGGTCGAAGTTCTCCGAAAACCCAAGGTGCCAAAACTGACAAAGTTTAACGATTCTAAGCTAATACGTACCTGAGATATTCAAAAGTAGGTCACCGTGACCTACCTTTTAGTCGACATTCTCTGAAAACCCAAGATGCATCAACTGAAAAAGTTTGATGAGTCTTAGCCAATAAGTGCCTGAGATACTTGAATATAGCCATAAAATGTCAAAAGTAGGTCACTGTAACCTACTTTTTGGTCGACGATCTCCGAAAACCCAAGATGCAACTGACAAAGTTTAATGATTTTACTCACAAAATTTGATGCCACAAAATGTCAAAAGTAGGTCACCATGACCTACTTTTTGGTCATCACACTCCGAAAACCCAAGATGCATCAACTGACAAAGTTTGATGATTCTAAGCCAATAAGTACATGAGGTACTTAAATAAAGCCATAAAATGTCAAAAGTAGGTCACTATGACCTTTTTTTTTTTGGTCGTCACTCTCTGAAAACCCTAGATGCATTAACTCACAAAGTTTGATGATTCTAAGCCAATAAGTACCAGAGATACTTAAATAAAGCCCTAAATGTCAAAAGTAGATCATCATCGTGACCTACATTTTGGTCGACATTTTTCAAAGACCCGTGATGCATCTACTGACCAAGTTTGATGATCGTAGGTCTGAAGGTAATCAAAGGTAATCAAAATATGCATTTTAAACAATTTGAAAACAAATGTCGGCAAAATTCAAAAAGTAGGTCACAGTGACCTACTTTTTTCATAAATATGTTTTAAGGTCCCAAGATGCATCAAAGTATAAGATTTGATGATTCTAAACCCCCCAGTGTCTGAAATAATGGGATTTAATGCTTTTTAAAGGGTAAGTCATAAAGTTCAAAAAGTAGGTCACGGTAACCTACCTTTAAGTTGACATTGTTCGAAGACCCAAGATGCATCAACTGACAAAGTTTGATGATCAAAGGCCTTAAAGTGTCCAAAATATGCCTTCAAATTAATTTGAAAACAAATCCCCGCAAAATCACCGTGACCTACTTTTGAGTTAAAATGATGTGAGGTCGTACGATGCATCAACTTACACGATTTGATGATCCTAAGTCCTTAAAGTAAGCAAAATATCAACGTTTTTACTAATTGTAAATTTAGGTCACCTTTGAAGTGACCTTGAGACCACGCCATTGCCTCAGGGTTATTCCCCGTGCAAATTTTAATTTTCGACATATCCTGATCCTTGTATGTAAGTTTGGTGAAAATCTGCCTGGTGGTTATGGAGAAGAAGATTTTTTAGCAACCAGTGCTTTTGGTTTTGTTTTCCTGATTATCTCCCCTTGTTTAAGAATCCCATCCCTTCTTTTAGTATAAATGGTAGCCCTTGGGCCAAGGATACCCTGTGACAAATTTGGTACTGATTGGCCAAGGGGTTCTTGAGTTATGGCCCATATTCAAAAAAGTTGACGCACACCGCACAAATGGGCCATATCATTAGCTCTTTGAGCCTTTGGCTCAGAAAAGCTAAAAAGGCCTACAGTTTAATTCTGAAAATAAAGGGGGGGGGTGGCAGATTTTTTTTTTTATCAAAAATCAATTGTTTTTTACTGACGTGGAAATAAAGCTGGCGGGGAATTATGCCTGTCCACCGGATTCAATTTGCCTTCCGTTTACAATAAATTAATGACAGTATAATTTCTGGGCCTCCCGTAAATGTACAGTAAAACTCGGTTATAGGGTAGTCCTGGGGACCAGTGAATCTAGTTTGCTATATCCATAATTCGTTATATCATTATAACGAATTCGTATAATCATATATTGCAAATTCGCAATATGCATGTTTTCCCTCAAGTATTACTACCAAACATGTTAAGTGAAGCAAATATTACAAAACATACCTTAGATAACTAGGGCTTTGTTATGAATTGAATTTTATATTCAAAAGCTACAAGAAAATAAAGTCAGTTCAACCTATCAAATTTTGAGATCTTTGAAAGTTCGTTATAAAAGATGTAAATTTCATTATATTTAATCTCAATGTGACTCAAAATCAGTTCGCTATATCCGTAAATTAGTTATATCAGAGTGCGTTATAACCGTAAAATTTTACAAAGATTTAATAAGAATTTTGCCGGGGACCTAGAACGACATCGCTATAATCGTGAATTCGCTATATCCGTGTTCATACTAAACGTGTTTTACTGTAATGGGAAGTCTATTTGTTAAAGGGGGGGGGGGGTCTATGGTTGGATTGAATTGGTCTTCCCTTTACAATAAATTAATGGCCGTATAATTTGTGCGGCCCCCCGTAAATGTAATGGGCAGTCTATTTTTTTTTTGAAAGGGGGGGGTCCTTAGTTGTGAAAATATTAGTATTTCGCTTTTTATTATTTTACATATTATGTAATTTGCTTATTTTACATGTTATTTGTGGGCTTTTTAGCTCACATGAACATTTCTGATCAAAATTTGTCCGTTTTCTGCCGTCGTTTTTTTCACTTTCTTATCGAGAAAAACTGGGCCAATTTTAACCACATTTCCCACAAAGTATACTTTGATGAAGGAGATGAATATTTAAGTTTGTCCAAATGAAGCGACACAGCCTCTTCCAACGGGAGATAATTCTGAATTATTGAAATAAAATAACGGCAATTATTTAGAATCTTCTCGAGGATCACTGGACCAGAAAAAAATGCAACTCAGGTGGAAACATCCTTAGGTTCAATATAGTTAATAGGTTCAATATGGTTACTGAATACCCATACGCAGGGTAGGGGAACAAAAATGCACTCCAACTAATCAGTAATATTCATCAATAATCAGTAGTGCCCCTAACACTCTGACATAAACCCCTGACCCTAGGTTGCACAAATTTTTAAAAGGCACCCTTAAAATTGCCTATCAAAAAGTAAATAAATGCTTTATAAATACAAAGAACCAGATTTCAAACAATTAATTCATTTTCAGTATATAAGTAGAGCCCCCCCCCACCCCTGACCCTGGGGCCTTGAAATTCACAATTCTGCAAGATTAGGGCCTTTGCTCATCATAACTATATAGGTACAATAGGTACAATGAAGTAGTTCATCTGCTTCATACCCAGAGACAGAGAAGAAAATTTTCAAAGATTTAATGTATTTTCACTATATAATCAATAGAGCCCCCCCCCCCAACTCCAGAACCCTTGATGATAGGGCAATGAAATTCATAATTTTAGAAGAGGCATTCTTGCTCATCATAACTATGCACTTACTTAGTTTATTTGATACCTAGGAGCAGAGAAGATTTTCAAAGAATTCATGTATTTTAACTTTATAATCAATAAAGCACCCCCCCCCCCCACCAGAACCATTGACGCTGGGGCCATAAAATTCACAATTTTTGTAGAGGCACTCTTGCTCATCATAACTATGCACTTAGTTAGTTTATTTATTACCTAGGAGCAGAGAAGAAGATTTTCAAAGAATTCATAATTCATGTATTTTCACCATATGATCAATAGAGCCCCCCCCCCAACACCAGAACCCTTGACCCTGGGGCCATAAAATTCACAATTTCGGTTGAGGCACTCTTGCTCATCATCACTATGCACTTACATGTAGTTAATTTATTTAATACCTAGGAGGAGAGAAGAAGATTTTCAAATAATTCATGTAATTTCACTATATAATCAATAGAGCCCCCCCCCCCCCCCCCCCAACACCAGAACCCTTGATGATAGGGCCATTAAATTCACAATTTTGGTTGAGGCACACTTGCTCATCATAACTATGCACTTAGTTAGTTTATATAATACCTAGGAGCAGAGAAGATTTTCAAGGAATTCACATATTTTCACTATGTAATTAATAGAGCCCCCCCACACACACACACCAGAACCCCTGACCCTCGGGCCATTAAATTCACAATCTTGGTTGAGGAACACTTGCTTATCATAACTATGTACTTAGTTAGTTTATTTAATACCTAGGAGCAGAGAAGAAGATTTTCAAAGAATTCATGTAATTTCACTATATAATCAATAGAGACCCCCCCCCCACACCAGAACCCTTGATCCTGGGGCCATAAAATTTACAATTTTGGTAGACGCACTCTTGCTCATCATAACTATTTACTTACTGGGTTTATTTAACGTAGTTCGCGGGTTTGCTGACGTCATTAAAACGGGGTACGCAATTTATATGATTTGGGCGACTTTTTTGTGCACATCTGATTTAACGTCACACAGAGAAATGGAAAAACTCGGTACATTATCTAGCTATAAATTTTGTTGAAATTGGTAGTTTTGTGTAACAGTATTCATAGAACCTGCTGAAGTAATAAAAAGCAAGGAAGGCTTATTTCTATTCGAATGACCAACACTGAAAGTATTAGAAAGCGTTTCATTATGTGTTATCAATCGCATCTTCTCGGGTTTATTCTGAGAGCACATGCACTTGTTTCGGAAATAAATTTTAACCCTTAGTATAATTATAACACAGGGTATCTTACTCCGAATTACACTCAGTGCCCCCTCCTCAGAAATACCCTCATTTACACTTTCAGAGGAAATGCACTGAAAAACTGTTTATTACCATTGTCTTCTACGATAATTTATCTACACAACCATATATGGCACGCATGTGTTTGTTTTCTTTAATTATCTCCGCAAACAGCGTCAAAACTCTCTCGCCGAGGAAAGTCCAACTCATTTATGAAAGGGTATGTGCTAATCTCGGACAAAGAGCAAAATTAAAAAAATGAATGGGTTTAAAAATTCCATATTTTGAAAATTGCATTGAATAAGTAAAATTTGATCAAGTCTTATTTTCCATATAAACACTATGTAGTTTTCCCCATGTAATTTTAGATAGAGATTTTTAGCCAATCGAATTCGGGATCAATTAAATTCTTTGCCCTATTCAAATTAAAAGTTCATAATAATAATAATTCATTATATTTTAAACATCGCAGATGAACCGGTACATTAAAAGTTTAACCTTTATTTTTAAAAAGAGTATTTGAAAAATATATATACTAGTAAACAGGTTGGTCACAAATTAAAAACTGCTAAGGTACTAATACTAATGAAACATAAACTAATACATTTTTTGAGCGGCATTGACCTCTTGTAAATGACCATAGGCACGTAGGATATGACCCCCTTCCTCCTTTCCAATTTTTTGCCTTGCTAAAGCAGGAGATAAGTAAACTTTTTTCTATTTTTGTAATTTAACTTCATCCTATATGCGCCATTATGCGGTTGATTTAATCGAAATATTTGCAAATCGGAGGCACATAAAAATTTAAATGGAAATCTTGGAAATCTTAAAAGGAAGGAGAATGTGTTTCAAATTTATTTATGTCTGTATATTCCATGATTTCGTACGCTTTAGATAGTGATCAAGCGACGAAATACATGAATTTAAAAACAGCGTAAAGAGTTTTTGTTGTTTTTTACGCTGTAAAAAGAAAAGCGTAAAGAGAAAGAAAAGAAAAAAACAGCATAAAAAGAGAAAAAGGTAACATTATTAATAACATGCAAAACGTATTAAAAATCCAAAATAGGAAAAAACCCAGAAAAACTGAAAGGGGGGGGGGGGTTCGACACCCCAATTGCCTGTGTAAGTAACAGCAAACGTTGTAAGTTACATGTACAAATCTTATTCGATACGTTGCGTTCTATGTTCATTCAGTAGAATTAATGTTATATATATTGAAAGGCTAATAAAAAAAATCTGCCTGTTGATTACGCCAAAGAAAATGAATGTTTAGATTCTCGTCCCATTTACTCATCTAAAAATTCCTCATACGTACATGAATAAGCATAAAAGAAAAACCAAGTTAAGATTTATTTTAGTTAATCGCTGCCTCTATGTAAACTTAAATAAAAATATTTTCAATATATACTCTGAATGCATTAATACATGTATTTATACCCGTGACGATGTTTGGCAGAAATTCATTCATACGAAGTTATCGTTGATTTGAGTGCCTTACGGAATTTTCTAAAAAAAAAAAAATATAAGCAAAACGTAAAAACATATTTCGGGGGATGCGGACAGTGTTAGTCATTGACTTCTAAAGTATCTTCATACCTACGACTTTTTCAGACAAACTTATCACTGATCTGCGATTTCAACCGGGGGGGGGGGGGGGGGGTCTGCCTCTTCCAGAAGGGAATTCAAGGTCACTTTTATTCTGCAATTCCGGCGAGAATCCGTGTATGAAGAATTCAAAACAAAAAGAAAAGAAACGGTAAGAAATCAACACATAAAGAAAATATATATAAAAAAGAAAAGAAACTGAAGGAATGATTGTTGGTTTTCGCCTTTTGCTAGGATTTTCACTAATATATAAGACGTTAAGAGAAAAATGTCTAATAATTGGTTTTTTTTTTTTTGGGTTTAATTATTATGATGTTGGTCATTTGAAAGCAGATAGGTGTGAATTTCCTTTTAAAAAAAAAATCAATGTACTTTGATTTTTTTTTCTCTCTATTTACCGGATCGATATTCACGACGTCTTGAGCGTGACCTCGCGATATTTTTTGACGTCGTAATTAAAAAAATGCTACATTTTTCAACATAAAAGCAATCATTTACAATTAAATAACGAAAATGAACCCAAAGACTTATTAATTTTTTCACATAGATTTATTGCAAATCAAATTTAGTTTAAAACACCAACGGATAAAGAAATTCGTCTGCATAATTTAAAAGTTAATGATATTTTTTAAATCAAAACCTTGCACGAAAACAAGCCCAAAACGACGTTTTTCTTATACAATTCAATAGAATAATGTCGAAAATGTTACTACAACAATGACATCTTTGGAATTCAATTACACAAAAACGGTGCAGACGATTTTTATAAAATTTTCAGAGAATGGAATTCAAAGGTAGAGATATCATATAGGTAATTTTCATAGTATGTTTTCGGGCACTTTTAAAAGCCCTGCAAACCCGCGACCTACGTTAATACCAAGGGGCAGAGAAGAAGATTTTCAAAGAAATCATGTATTTTTACTATACAATCAATAGAGCCCCACCCTAACACGAGAACCCCTGACCCTGGGGCCATGAAATTCACAATTTTGGTAGAGGCACTCTTGCTCATCATAACTATGTACTTAGTTGGTTTATTAAATACCCAGGAGCCGAGAAGAAGATTTTCAAAGAAATAATGCATTTTCACTACATACTTATTTAGCCCCGCCCTAGTACTAGAACCCCTGACCCCAGGGCCATGAATTTCACAATTTTGGTAGACGACTCAATGCTGATTACAATCATGCAAATAGTTTGACTGCTTGATGTCCAGGAGTAAAGAAGAAGATTTTTAAAGATTGCATTAATTTTAGTGGGTTTGGCCCCACCCCTCAGGCCCCAGGGGGGCAGGGATCATGAAATTCACAATTTTTGTTCCCCTTTACCCATAGATGCTTTGTGCCAAATTTGGTTGAAATTGGTTCAGTGGTTGCAGAGAAGAAGCTGAAAATGTTCAAATGTTAACATACGACACACGACGGATGACGACGGACGAAAACGGATAGCAAAAACCTTAACCTTCGTGACTAGTTATATTTATATGGAAGCATCCTCGGATGGTGAATATTCAAATTTGATCAAATGAAGACTCCCAGGGGTAGGCCACAACGGACGATCAAGGTTTTACATAGAGTGTATAGGGAAAATCTTTAAAATCTTCTCAAAAACAGCAAAACCATGAATAGTCTTAATTCTGTGGAAGCATCCACACGTGGTGAAGATTAAGGTTTTTTCCCCAAATCATAGACAATGTGAGTAGGGTGGGACCACAATGATCTCAAAAATGTTCATCGAAATCAAAAACCGATACATAGAAATATGTATCTTTGAGTAGTCTACTTGTGTGCTAACGTATATTTCAATCAGACCAAAACTGTAGGAGGAGTAGGATTCAGAAGTTTTTCACAGAAATTTCTATTTTTATAAAATACAGCAACACTGTTCATCGAAATCAAAAACAGGCGTACGGAATTATGGATCTTGTGTAGTCTACTTATGTAACAAGTTGTATTGAAATCAGACCAAAACTGTAGAAGGAGTAGCATTTTTAACGTATTTCACAGAAATTTCTATTTTTTATAACCATGGCAACACTGTTCATCGAAATCAAAAACCCAACGGTGAAGAATACCGTGGAACGGACTACATACATGAATATTTAGAATTTTTATTTCATTACATGTTGATTTTCATGTCTTCTGCTTCAGAATCATCGAAAAAGAGAAACCAACATATATTTGATGTCGTATGAAGAGGCGATGTCCATATGTGTGGAAGCATTCCAAGCATCTGATTCTTATTTGATGTGTCAAGAACACGTCAGTGGTCTAGGGAACACATCACTGGTGAACTGCATTGCGGATCTTATGGTAAGTTTATAGCCGTGAATAATTGCAATAACTCTGAGATAGTCTGTATATCATATGTGATATATTCAATGGTTCCATGTCCATTTTTAGATCAGGTCACCTGATTATTGCTATGTACTGTCGTCGTCGTCCATCGTCCGTAGTGTGTTTACATTTGAACATAGTTTACAGCTTCTTCTTTGCAGCCTCTAAAACAATTTCAACCAATATAAACAGAAAGCATCTATCGGAGAAGCGAAACAAAAATTATGAATTTCATAGTCCCTGCCCCAATGGAGGGGCAGGACCAAAACCACTAAAATTAATGCAATCTTTAGAAATCGTCTTCTTTACGCCTTGACGTCAAGTTGTGAGACTGTTGGCATAATTGTAATCAGCATTGAGTCCTCTACCATAATTGTGGAATTCATGGCCCCAGGGTTAGGAGTTCTATTGCTAGGGTAGGGCTTTTTAGATTATTTAGTGATAATGCTTTATTTCTTTTGAAATATACTTCTCTGCACCTGAACATTAAATATTGATTGATTGATTATATATTGTTTAATGTCCTACTCAGAATTTTAAACTTTAAAATAGTAAGACGTCACCGTTTGTCGGTGAAAGGCTTCAGATTTACCTATACTCGGCACTCGGGGCCATCGAAAAGGGAGGGTTCTTTATCGAACCAACGCCTACCGTGACACGGGACCTCTGTTTTTAAGGTCATATCCGAAAGACCAGTGACTTTCAATTTAAAGCTATATATGGCGTATCTGAGGTAAAAAATAAAAATACGAAATTAAGTAAATTGAGATTTACACGATATTTGTTATTTACATTCAAATTTAATTTTTTTTTCTATCCTGAACTTAAGGAGGCTCATTACACCACTTTTTGAACTTTAATATCCCCTCGTTTCTATTACTTAAATTGACTTTAAACTATGTGCATGAAATATTTATTTCCGCCATGTCGGAAATAATTTGGTTATTGTTTTAAATTCTGCGATAACTTTAAAACGCAACTGATTTAAATTGTGTAGTTTACTGGAAAGTCTTCTCCTTATATAAAATAACAAAACAAATAGAACGATTTTTTTAATTTTAACACATTTTTAAAAGTCAGAACTTGTCTAGGAGAAAATTATTTTTTCTAACCCACTGTGTGGCCTCATTTGACACTGAAAGTTCTGAAATTCACTCTTAAAACTAGACTACCATGACCATTATAAGTGGTGCTGGGCATTAAATAAACTAACCCAAGAACCTAGTTATGTTATGTTAAGTAAGGTTGCCTCTTTATATTAACAAAACAAATAGAACGATCTTTTTAATTTTTAGTCAGAAATTAACCAATGTTATGTTAAATAAGGTTGCCTCTTCCAAAATTGTGAATTTCATGGCCCCAAGGTCAGGGTTACTAGTGTTAGGGCGGGGCTCTATTGATTATAAAGAACAAATGAATAAATTCTTTGAAAATCTTCTATGCTCCAGGGTATTAAATTAACCAACCAAATACATAGTCATGTTAAATAAGGCTGCCTTTTCCAAAATTGTGAATTTCAGGAACCCTGGGTCAGGGGCGGGGTTCTATTGATTACATTGTAAAAATGCATATATTGTTCTAAAAATCATCTTATGTGCTCCTGGGCATTAAATAAACTAACAAAGAACATAGTTATGTTGAATAGGGCTGTCTCTTTCAAAATTGTGAATTTTATGGCTCCTGGGCAGAGTTCTGGTATTCGAGCTGGGTTCTGTTGATTTTGTAGTGAAAATGCATAAATCCTTTAAAAATCTTCCGGTCTTCTCCTGGATATTAAACCACTGAAGTACTATTTGGTTAAGATAAGGAAGGATGCTTCTTTTCAATTTGTGAATTTTAGGGCCCCTGGATCAGGGGTTCTCTTGTTAGGTCGGAGGTCTTATGTTTATGTAGTGAAAATGCATGTTTTCTTTGGAAATCCTTTCCTTCGCTCCTGGATATTACAATGTATGTCACTGATCTGAGTACATATTTATGATGAGAAATTCAGGGTTCTCCCTCGTTTAAAATTTAACTGGTTGTAGAGTTTACGCGCAGCAGTAAAATGTTCCTCTTCCAGAAAAATCAATTTCCAGGTCCCCTTGGTCAGGGGTACCAGAGGTTGGGGATGTACTTAGTCTGAAAATAAATCAATGCTTTGATATTTGATTTTTTGGCATTAATCAAACATTTATGATGAAATAAAATTTTTGATAAAAATTTATTTTTTTTAAAATATTTGGCCCCTGGACAGGGTTAGTGGTTTCTGTAAGACGGGGTGGACAATTGGTGGTTAAAACGTGAAAATGCATTTTCTCCTTGTTACTCTGATCTACCTCTGGGTATTAAGTTACCAAAGTAAGCATGTTAAGTGTATAATTATAATTTAAAAAAAAAATTGTGCTTCTTTCAAAATTGTGAATTTTATGGATTTAATTGGTTTAAAGAACAGGTTCCAATTAAAGAATGCGAACGAATATCAATTGCTGGGAAGTTGTTACATGATACTCATGTGACCTATTAGGCTCGTGGGCCTCTTGTATTTTATAGGGAATATGCTTATATATTCATAAATACTTGAAAAACTGCTTCTGAAAAGAACTTGGAAGAATTCTCATAACCATTTTTATCAAATGAAAAGAATGCTACTAAGTCATGGCAGAAGCTCAAGTGGCCTAAAGCCTCGATTTTTTAAATATAATTATATGACAAGTTTGGCTTTCCAGAAAGCCTGAAATGTCATCTCTTTGGTATCAAAAATGTCAAAGAAATAAAACAGAAAGGGAAATAGTTTAATGCAATGAATATGTGGATTATTATACCTGAAGTTCCCGGATGACTTATACTAAGCTGACAGATATTTGAACATAAGCAAGAGCAGTCCAAAGATTATTCCTACCCACGTAGCTTAAGTATTTAAACCTTTCGAAAGAAGCCACCTATACCTACGTTTTGTTCACTTTTATTAAAAATGAGGAGCAGGGTGCCATGCAGTGATCAGTGGCGTAGCATCGATTTTGAAAGTGGGGGGCCAGCCAGAGAAAAAAAAATTACTTACCTTCGACAAGCAAAAAAAAAAAAAAGGGAAAAAAATCGCCCAAAGTGCAAAATCCTATTTCGGGGGGGGGGGGGGGGGGGGAAAGCTTTTTTTCAGTGTCAACTACTTTTAGTAAATACTACATTTTCGGTACATCACTGAAGTGAGGGGGGCTATAGTATAAGTAAGGTTGGGTGAAAAAACTGTGGGGGGGGGGGAATGGCATTGCTACTGGTAAGATTTGTGATTTAACTATAGATACTACTACAAATCTATATATAGAAATCACGTCATTGTCAGTTCTTATTGTGTGGCTTACCAATTTCATAAGGCATAGTATTGAGGATCAATATATATACGACTCACCAAAACTTTAGATATTTATAAGCATAATACTTCTTTTCTAAAATTTCCTTGACTTTCAAGGCAAATAGGCCTAAACCGAAGGTATATCACACACTTCTAAGCTAGTTTTTCTAGGTGTGAAAACCAGTTTACAGGCTACTTGGAACTCCTTGTGTAGATTCTCACTTGAGATATTGTAAAACATCGAGGATTCCCGAAAAATTAATGGTGGCTTACACTAGGACTTTACTTCCGGCATACAATCTTAATGTGTCATCTCCCGAGGGAGATGACAATTAGTAAACTGCCGCAGAATAGTCTTTATGCTATTTGCCTACAGTGAAATGATCATCAATTATTCAAGGGTCGCATTCCGTTTTCCACAATCGATCTTCAAATCGGAACTCCTGGTTTTTCATTTTTGCAAAGAGAATGACGTAACCAATGTCAATTTTCAGTCAATTGCTCTTGCAAAGTTGCAAGTTTAAATGCTTCTTTACATTCGTTATTAGTATAAACTAGTAGAGATACAGTCTTGTCAGTCTTATCGGAGACCACTGGAAAAATATTTTAACACTTTATAGTTCATTTTTTTAAGATGACTGAAGACTTAAACATCACAAAGATTCATGTAGAAGCAGCATTAGTGCAGTGTTCCACGTTTGTTGTTTTAAACAGTACTTTTCAAGAAGTAAAACCGGATATAACATACAGAATTAAGAGTATCTGTGAAAATAACTGTAGCGGGAATGGCATATGCAATTCTGGTAAGATTTGTTTTTATTAGAGTGTTCGAAGGAACAATTGTGTCGCCTGCTTTTAGTGTCTTTATATATGTAACTAAATTTAAAAGGTTTTTATCATCTCATCAAAAAATTTGTTTATACATAATAATCCTACATACTAGTATAAAATTTTTCCATCTTATTTACACGTAAACAGTAGTAATTAGGTGTGAAAACGGCCGTATTCCAAGGCCTTCGCAATCATAATCTCCACTAATAAGATAGTGGTCATCTGGTACTATACGTCATAGATGTCAATTCTGAAACAGCTGATCGTAAGGATTAAGAGATCAAACAGATTTTAAAGATAAATAAAAACAAGTCTACATCATGGAAGACAGAAGTTACGACATTGACGACATTCCCTTGGTTATGGACGTTCAACCCTACATGTTTGAACTTACATTTTGGACCCCCCGGCAAATAGGATTAATACAGAAAATTCGGCGACAAGCAGCTTTTGCGAGGAGAGCGACGACGAAGCCCGTGGCAACCCAGGGCACCGGCTGAATGGAACTTTCTGGTGCGTTAAATCTTAGTAATTTAAATGTTGTAAAGTCTATTGATTAAAAAAAACGTAAATTAATTTATCTATTTTGTCTCCATAGTACGAAATTACCGCGAACGAAAACGTCAGTTCATTATAACCGGACGCCATTATAAACTATAATTCTATGCGAGCTCTGAGATATTGTTGTTTCTGACAATGCTATTTAACTCATAATATTTATTTCTATAATTAAAAATAATTGATTTTAAAATGCAGGTGTGACTATGGACCTTGCGAGGTGATGAAAACTACAGTAGAGTATATTTGTTACACAGAGATTTCAGCTGTTGACCAAATTAGAAATTCCTTTAAAGCTGAACACTACTCGTAAATTATAGGCATAGTCCGCCATATATCTCGTTCTTCAACGCTCTCCTTACAACTCGTATATAACAGGTCCAGCACAATCTCTTGATTAATTTATATAGCTTTAAAAAGCTATATAGCTTTATTAAGCTATTCAAAATAGCTTGATAAAGCTATTTATATATGCAGTTTTTCACAAAAACGTTTTCTGAAAGAAATAAACAAAAAGTCGCAAATATTTGACTATGCATATATGTACTATGAACTATCAAAAATACAACCTAAATCATAGAAAGTTCTAACATTGCTGCTGTTGAATACTTTTAAGCAAAATATGAATTCCCATTGTTTGAGTAACTGTGTGTGCGGTGAGGCGTGGGTAAGTATGATTGCTTCTCATTGTGTTGAACTGTTACTAATCAATTATCCTGTTGGCTATAACTGGCCTCCTTTATAATTTCATTCAAGAAATAACTGTGTGGTCACTCATCAATAACCCCAAAACCTTTAAAACTTTGAGTACAAAGTCTCTCAAGGAGACGCAATTTAGTGAGTGATTTTTACATGCATTGTTTTCAGAAGAGTACAAAGTTTAATATTTCAACTGCATCAAGGTGCGACTTTTTGCACATGTTGAAAAAATAACAGATTTGAAAAAAAAGTCTGAGAAAATAGCTTAATCAAGCTATTCTGAATAGCTTAATAAAGCCATATAGCTAAATCAAGCTATATAGCTTAATCAAGAGATTGTGGCGGACCTGTATAAGGAGCAGATCGCTAGTCAGTTCAATGTATTTTACTATAGAGATCCGACGAGTGCAGACGTACATCTAACAAAGCGTGCTACTCAATATCGATGAAATTATCAAATTTTACGTATTTTTTCCAAAACAGGACAAAAGTATCATGGAAAATACAGGTCAATACATTATTTACAAACAGAAAGTACACATAAAAACAAGAAATAAACGCAAAAGAATCTAATACCACGATAGGACTACTACATGTCGGCCACGAGTTTCGAGTGTGCAATCGGGTGTAACGAAAGCGAACGGTTTATATACCCGTCTGACAGTGCCTATTACAGTGTAATCAGGTCCGGCACAATCTCTTGATTAAGCTATATAGCTTTATTCAGATTCTGATGTCAGGGACTGTGGGCGGTAACCTAGGAATCTGTGAGCATCATCAGTGGACTGTGTGTATGTAGGATGTTGTTTTTGCCACTCACAACGATTCAATCTGAGGACAACTACATAGTCTACAAATAAGACATTAAGATTTTTTATTCTTGAGTGACATTTAGCATGGATTTATATTCAATAGTGACCTTCATACACTTGATTATTGTTTTATTGTAGAATATGAGTGTCAAGTGACTGTCAAATAAATTTTAAATGTATAAAGAAAAAAATAAACTTGAAAAATTACTTTTTGTTTCATTGACCAATACAAAGACATTAATGAACTCGAGTAAGAAAGCATACCATATGTAACAGCTGTCTTTCTGGGCTTTACAACAGCCAGTGTCTCCTTCTTCCCTTTGTATAGCATATCTGCCATCTGCTTTGTCCTTCCTTGGTTGTAGCTTGGTGACGTTGTCCATTTTCATTGAAATGGAGTGCTGGGAAACAAAGCCTGCAAAACAAAGCAAAAAAAAAAATATTATGCACACATAATAATAAATTAATAAAAACATTTCAAAAGAATTCCTATCATTTATTTAATTTTTGATATTTAATTTAATGTATACTTCTAATCTTTACATAATGTAGTTCCAAATACAGGAAAGTAGTCAATATATATAAATTTCTAGATTTCTTTGAAGAATGGATTATTACATTTTGCCAAATGCCATACATCAAAAAAGTGGTTCTTGCCTTCATGTTCCTCTCTCATATATTTCTTGATCATACCATGTCGGTCGGTGACGAGAAAACAGATTTATCAGATGAAATTCTACGTCAAGTTCTGTTTTTGGTACGAACTTTTTGACATTTAAGTCCCTTGGACGTGGAAAAAATCCCATTTTGGGAAGAGGGCATAAGTTTACAAACATCTCTTGAAATTCTTGATGCACCAGTAAAGTGATACTTCTCCTTTGTTGTAAAATAAAAACAATAACAGCTGGAGTCTCCTCAGACATCTGGTTATCTTTTAGTGTATCATCTCTGCTGATTCATATCCATCATTGCAGGGAACTGTACTTGCAATAGCGGTTACGCAGGAAGTGACTGCTCCGTTGATCTAACTGGGCCTCCGACAATAACACACATCTCGGACTTTGGGTTCTGCGACAAGACTTCTGAAGCATGTGATGAGATAACTTTGTATGGAAGATACTTTTTGGAAAATATGGACACAACTTGCTATCTGAAGAGGAAAACGGTATTTGCTGTGAATGATTTGTAGTAGTGTTTGGAATCGATCAAAGATAAAAAGTATTATAAAATTATTGATATTTATATGCTATCTTGTAACTGAAGATTGTAATTAAGACAAAATTCTTTAGAAAACAGATGTATTTTAGGTAGGAGAAGATGGGTCTGTATTGTCAGAAACAAACTTAGAAATAAGCCTGCAGGAGAGAACGCTGTTTGAGGGATACTGCCCACTTTACTACAATGCCGATTATCACTGGGTAACAGAATTTCGCTTCAATATATCAAACGACGGGAGTCAATTTACAGACAGCTACAACGTCTACACCTATCAATCTCTGTGTCAGGAAATAAAAAATGATACAGGGAATATAACATTTACATTTAAGGTAAAACTCTTACAAAGAAATAATGATTCTAATGCCATCTTAAAAATAATGGGTTTTTAGGATTATTCCGACTCGGAGTAAAAAAATGGGTTGGTAGGAAGATTCATTGTTTTAAAAAGATTCAACAAAGATATTGAAAGGATAAGAATATCCAGGAATCAAAATTTTTTTTTTAATTTCTTCAGCTTTTTTAAAGAGTTTAAAGATGATTGACTTCAAATAGTCGGTCGGGAAAGGGCAAAGAAACATTCTTTTTAAAGTTTATCAAATTTCAAGATGTCCCTCTACGACCAGAAGGGATTAAATCCTTCCAAAACGACCAATACTCGATTTGTTTAAATGCCACATCGATATACTGCTGTACAAACAGAGGTAAGACGGTAGTTCAGTCGGAATAGCGCTCGCTCAAGAAAGTCGAATATCGCCGCTGCGATTGACCTTGGTCGATAAAAATAGGAATCGACTTTTTCATCGCCATGTGCTCGGTACTTTGAAGAGAAAGCTGCGGATCCTTCGGGTGAGACCTTAAAAAACGAGGCCCTTTGTCACGACAGGTCAATGCCTAAAAATCCCTCACTGTTCAATGGCCCTTAGTGCCGAGTAAAGATAATAATTTTAAGCCTTTCACCGGTATATGGTGAAATATCTGTACGAGTAAAAGATTCTCGCATGAATAAACATCAATCAGTCAATCAGAAAGGGTATAAAGTCATTAAAAGTATTACATCGATCTAGGTGTTCCCATTCATTTTTTTGACAGTAAAAATTTAATTGCGCATTGTATTTATAACGAATGATTTATGAAACCTAAGCTTAATATAGCAATCAAAATAGTAATAATTGTATTTAGTAAAAATATCATTGCAATTTTCCGCCATCTTTTTGAGACATGACGCTATGCAATGGGAGTTATAGAGACTTCTTTAAATCTTCTGTTCAATTCCCAGGCCGGGGACATAAATAAAATGTGTTTTAAGACAGATATACTAGCAGATTGAGTAAGACTGTAATGGCACATTCAGCTCATTAATTAATCTTGAACTGGATGTATATCCACTCATTTATCCCAAGTGAAGGTTTTGATTTGCAGTATATATCAGTTGTAGATTCCCGGCATAGGTGTGTATTTAACGTTGCGGGTCGAATCACTGTGGTTTATTAAGACCTATAAAGCGTAAACTGCCCCAAGTTCTTAAAACAAAAGTTGAAATAATCTTCATTCCTTTATTTATTCCTGAGAGACAAAAACGAAAACCTACTTTAAAAAAATAATAATCTTGTAACATGTTATTGTTAGTAATATATATATATATAAGTCTGTTTCAGCTTAGACTTTTTGTTTACACAGATCGAAATAATGAACTGTTTTGTAGGATGGCTATTGCTACATTAACAATACGTGTGTGGCTGATGGGGATTCAAACCCAGACAACCTTTGTGACGTTTGTATTACTGGGAAAAATAAATATCAGTGGACCTATAATACAGGTTCGTGGTCCATCAAGCCTGTTTCTTTTCATAATATATTTACTTAAATGGAAAAAGATAATAAAAAGTTAATATATTATATATTTACAAAACAGGTCACTGTTTCATTGATGGAAATTGTTTTCCGGGCGGAGCAATAAATGGAACAAATCCTTGCAGTGTTTGCAATCCATCACTCAACATAACAGCTTGGTCTTCTAATCCGGGTAGATGTGGAAACTATTAGCATTATTATACTAATTATATTATAATATAATTATTATATTTCCTCTACTGTTATTACTCTATATAAAATTAATGCTATTGCCCTCATCTGATGACTATTCTCTGGATAATCAAAGCTACTCCCTGGGACTACTCCCTAAAAATACTTTTAGTAATTTAACCAATCAAAGTTTTGGGAGGGGCGTTTAAGGAATCTTGGGTCATGTTATTAGCAATGTAACTATGACGTCAAAACATTTCGACATGCGATGTATAAATCGTTCTTGAATTCTAGCAAAATGAAGACAACGATAAATCTTAGTGAATATCAGTGAAAATACTTTTTAAAAATAATTTAATTTGTTTAGGATACGATACATTACTTATCATACATGTAAAATGTGTTAAACCTCATGTATTTGTAATTATGCCTCCACAGTGTTTTTTTCTTAATATCGGAATATCTGGTGAAAATAAAATTAAAGCGCCTATGATTGTTTCGGTATAATAAAACAGTTATGAAATGGGAACTCGGGAAATTTGAAGTTTAATGTTCCCCTCGGCAGAAAACTATATCCCGCGGGATGTATAGTTTCCTCCCTCAGGGAACCATAAATTTGCTATTTCCCTCGTACCCATTCCATTAGAACTATAATAATTGGACCCGTTGAAATCTCGATGAGAACTTTATTTATTTATACATGTATTAATTAACTTGATCATGTTTTAGGGTTTTGTTTTATTGATGGCATCTGCTATTTTGATGACCAAACTAATCCAAGCAATAACTGTGATATTTGTCTTTCGCAAATATCACATAGTACCTGGTCATTCAATGAACGTGAGTATAGTGTACCTTTTTGTGTTGTTTAATATTCATAAGCTTTGTGTAAGCCACTCATTTCCAAAAATGTAAAAATATATATATTTGTATGTATTACTCCATCCTTTAAGAATTGTCATGTATACGTGAAATAAAGGAAAACAGTGAAATGTATTATTAATCCTTACATTTGAACGTTTTGTTAAGGGTATCATTAAAAATCAATTTAAAAAGCCGTGTAACTCCTTTTGATGATGTTTTAACCAAACGATGTTCAAAAACTTCATTTCCAATTTAGTGACGGAATACTGCGCCTTATTAGCTTATAAAATTTTATACTGTAGATTCCTTATTATACGCGAAGAATTAATTTCCGCGTAATTTCGTGTGAAGAAAAACTCACGAAAAAAATAATACTCGCTTTTAATTCTATGGTGCTGAAATCTATGTTAAATCTGTTGATCAACCGTACATTCGCATATTACAATTCTCGCGATTTGACGTTTACGAGCCTGTTCGCGATAAAAAGTACGCGCGAAAAATAAGGAATCTACAGTAATAATTAACATTTAGAATTTTTCAAACACTTAGCATTTTAACCTTAGAATATTGTCTTATTGATGGACTATGTGTAAGAAATGGAGACACAAATACCATAATGGACTGTCAAGTATGCAACACAAGTGTAAATAAAACAAGCTGGCAAGTGAAGAATGGTAAGGATATATATTTTTTCCATTACAGTTTTAAATTCAGATACAAGTAATAGAACGTTATAAGATATATTCTTTAATTAATTTCCAGAAACACTCGGAATGAATTATAATTTGAAGTAAATATTTATATAAAATATTGTTTTGAACATGAAAGAAATGTTGGTTCTTTCAGATTATTGTTTAATTGACTATACTTGTGTTGTGGATGGAGGTGCAAACTCAACATATCCCTGTCATTATTGTAATGTCTCGATAAATCCACGTATTTGGAGCCATAACCCAGGTAATATAAATTTGAAGTTGACTATTTCTTAGGGCTGAAAATGTATGTGTTACTGTAAACTTTATCACTCAAAGGTATATTTCTTCCAAAATACCGTCTTTCATATCTAAAGTCACACAAACACTGATAAACTTTATAAATTCTTAGGTTTGAAATATAAAATCAAAGGCTTATGTAAGAGTATCATTAAAATTCAATTTAAAAATCTGTGTAGTTCTTTTTAGGTCACCTGAGTAAACTCAGGTGACCTATTGCTATCTGTTTTCGTCTGTCGTCGTGCGTCGTGTGTTGTGTGTTGTGTGTTGTGTGTCGTGCGTTAACATTTGAACATTTTCATCTTGTTCTCTGCAACCACTGAACCAATTTCAACCAAATTTGGCAAAAAGCATCTATGGGTGAAGGGGGAACAAAAATTGTGATTTTCATGGTCCCTGCCCCCCTTGGGCATGGGGGGTGGGGCAAAAACCACTAAAATTAATGCAATCTTTAAAAATCTTCTTCTTTACTCCTGGACATCAAGCAGTCAAATTGTTTGCATGACTGTAATCAGCATGGAGTCCTCTACCAAAATTGTGAAATTCATGGCCCCAGGGTCAAGGGTTCTAGTGCTAGGGCGGGGCTAAATAAGTATATAGTGAAAATGCATTATTTCTTTTTAAATCTTCTTCTCTGCTACTGGGTATTAAATAAACCAACTAAGTACATAGTTATGATGAGTAAGTGCTTCTACCAAAAATGTGAATTATATGGCCCCAGGGTTAGGGGTTCTTGTGTTAGGGCGGGGCTCTATAGATTATATAGTGAAAATACATGAATTCTTTGAAAATCTTCTTCTCTGCTCCTGGGTATTAAATAAACTAACTAAGTGCATAGTTATGATGAGCAATAGTGCTTCTACCAAAATTGTGAATTATATGGCCCCAGGGTGAGGGGTTCTGGTGTTAGGGCGGGGCTCTATAGATTATATAGTGAAAATACATTAATTCTTTGAAAATGTTCTTCTCTGCTCCTGGGTATCAAATAAACTAACTAAGTGCATAGTTATGATGAGCAAGAGTGCTTCTTCCAGATTTGTGAATTTTATGGCCCCAGGGTGAGGGGTTCTAGTGATTGGGCGGGGCTCTATTGATTATATAGTGAAAATACAGTAAATCTTTGAAAGTATTCTTCTCTGCTCCTGGGTATTAAGCAGATGAACTACCTATATAGTTATGATGAGCAAAGTTGCTTTTCTTCCAGAATTGTGAATTTCAAGGCCCCAGGGTCAGGGGTACCATAGGGGGGACTATACTTATATATACTGAAACTGGATGAATTGTTTGAAATCTGCTCCTATATATTAAAATATTTTTGAAAAGCAAGGGTGCCTTTTCAAAAATTATGCAATGTGTGTATCTAAGCTTAAGGGTCAGGGGTTGATGTGTGATGGGCATTACTGATTATTGCTGAATATTACTGATTACTTGAAATGCATTTGTTGTTCCCCTACCCTGCCTATGGGTATTAAGTAAACAAACTAAGCAACTGCTAAGTGTATTGTTATGATGATCAATGGTGCCTCTTTCAAAATTGTGAATAGCATAGCATCTGGTTTAAAACATGAATCAAATTCAATCACTGGAAAGTTGTTGCATAATGCTCAGGTGACCTATAAGGCCCGTGGGCCTCTTGTTGATGATAATTGTCCCAGAGGTTGATATAAAATTTCTCTTAAGTGAGTATAGCTTGGAAAGTCAAATTAATCTGATGACATTTAGAATTTTGTAAACACTTATCTTTTTTACCTTAGAATATTGTCTTATCGATGGACTATGTGTAAGAAATGGAGACAAAAATAGCATTATGGACTGTCAAGTATGCAACACAAGTGTAAATAAAACCATCTGGCAAGTAAAGAATGGTAAGGATATATATTTTCCATTACAGTTTCAAATTCAGATACATGTAGTACAACGTTATAAAATATATTCTTTAATTAATTTCCAGAAACACTCAGAATGAATTACAATTTTAAGTAAATATTTATATATTAAAATATTGTTTTGAACATGAAAGAAATGTTGCTTTTTTCAGATTTTTGTTTAATTGACGATACTTGTGTTGTGGATGGAGGTGCAAACTCAACATATCCCTGTCATTATTGTAATGTCTCGATAAATCCACGTATCTGGAGCCATAACCCAGGTAACATAAATTTGAAGTTGACTATTTCTGAAGGCTGAAAATGTATATGTTACTGTAAACCTTATCACTTAAAGGTATATTTCTTTCAAAATACCGTCTTTCATATCTTAAGTCACACAAACAATGATAAACTTTGTAAATTCTTAGATTTGAAAGATAAAATCTAAGGCTTATGTTAAAGTATCATTAGAATTCAATTTAAAAATCTGTGTAGTTCGTTTTGATGATAATTGCCCCAGAGGTTGATATAAAATTTCTCTTCAGTGAGTATAGCTTGGAAAGTCAAATTAATCTGATGACATTTAGAAATTTGTAAACACTTATCTTTTTTACCTTAGAATATTGTCTTATCGATGGACTATGTGTAAGAAATGGAGACAAAAATAACATTATGGACTGTCAAGTATGCAACACAAGTGTAAATAAAACCATCTGGCAAGTGAAAAATGGTAAGGATATATTTTTTTCCATTACAGTTTCAAATTCAGATACATGTAATAGAACTGGATAAAGTATATTCTTTCATAAATTTCCTGAAACACTAAGCATGCTTAGAAAGAAGTATAATTTTAAGTATTTTTTTAATATACAATATTGATTTAAACGTGAAAGAAATTGTTTTTACAGATTTTTGTTTAATTGACGACACTTGTGTTGTGGATGGAGGCGCTAACTCAACATATCCCTGTCATTATTGTAATGTTTCGATAAATCCACGTATCTGGAGCCACAACCCAGGTAACATAAATTTGAAGTTGACTATTTCAGAGGTCTGAAAATGTATGTGTTACTGTAAACTTTATCATTCAAAGATACATTTCTTTCAAATACTGTACAGTCTTTCATATCTAATCTCACAAACACTGGTAAACTTTATATATTCTTAGATTTGAAAGATAAAATCAAAGGCTTATGTTAGAGTATCATCAAAAGTCAATTTTGAAAGCCATGTAGTTGTTATTGATTACATTTGCGCCATACGCTGATCCAAAATTTCCATTTAGCGAGTATAGCTCGTCGAAACACATTATTCTTATGACATTTAGAATTTTTCAAATACTTCGCATTTTTACCTTAGAATATTGTCTCATCGATGGACTATGTGTAAGAAATGGAGACACAAATGCCATAATGGACTGTCAAGTATGCAACACAAGTGTAAATAAATCCAGCTGGCAAGTGAAGAATGGTAAGGTTATATATATTTTTTCCATTACATTTTAAATTCAGATACAAGTAATAGAATGTTATAAATATATTCTTTAATTTATTTCCTGAAACACTCAGAATGAATTATAATTTTAAGTTAATATTTATAAAATTTTGTTTTAAATATGAAAACAATGTTGCTTTTTTCAGATTTTTGTTTAATTGACGATACTTGTGTTGTGGATGGAGGTGCAAACTCAACTTATCCCTGTCATTATTGTAATGTCTCGATAAATCCACGCATCTGGAGCCATAACACAGGTAACATAAAGAACGAGGGCGCTTTTGATTGGCATTCGGCAGGAATCTTGGCGGAATTGAAAAGTAAAAATTTTATCGACGTGTCACATGAAATTTTAACATTTTTTTTTAATTCATCAGGTTGCTGTGCAATACACAAGGAAAATATTTTACGAAATTGAGCTTTGATTTGCAAAAAAAAAACCTTGAAAATTGGCAATATGAGACATTTGGTACAAAATGGCACATTTTTAAACACGTTTTTCTAAAATTTTTCTATCTCTGGGTCTTCTCTCAATAATTTTGAAACGTTATTTGTGTGTATTTTAATTCAAAGGAACGAATATACTTTTTTTAAAAAATGGAGAGAAGACCCAGAGACCACGAAAATGAAGTTTTTCCCAAAAACTCCAAATGTGTGAATGTGGTGTTTCTTTGTCCTTTTAAAATCATCTGAGTATGTGTAGCGGCGATAGCTCAGTAAGTTGGGTTACCTGATTAGTGCACTCAAAGCGAAAAGTTTTTTGGTTCGAGCCTGGCATGGGGCGTGAATTTTTTTTCATGCAAACAACCATTTATTTTGTCCGTTTCGTTTAATGTACTGATGGATTAAAATTTTAAATTAGATAAATTTTGGTTCAGTTTGATTCTCGAGCGAAATAAATTCTAATCTTCTATTCAATAATGTACATGTACAAATATCATGCATCTATGCATTAAATATTTTAGGTGTTTATTTTTTGTGAAACATTACTATGTTATGTTACCACCTGGGAAAAACGGGCATAAATGTTACAATTTCACAAGGTCTTTCAAACTGAATGAAAAAAACTTATGTACGTGTTTGTAAAATCTGACTAGCTATGTTCAGCCAACCAATTCATGAACATTTAAACAATAAATATTTCGTACAAATGATTCCTGCAGATCAATCGCCAAATGCGCCCATCTTCTTTGAAGTTGACTATTTCTGAGGGCTTAAAATGTATGTGTTACTATAAACTTTATCACTCGAAGGTATATTTCTTTCAAAATACCGTCTTTCATATCTAAAGTCACACAATTTCTGATAAACTTTATAAATTCTTAGATTTGAAAGATAAATTCAAAGGCTTATGTTAGAGTATCATTAAAATCCAATTTAAAAATCTGTGTAGTTCTTAGTTCTTTTTGATGATAATTGCCCCAGAGGTTGATCCAAAATTTCTCTTCAGTGAGTATAGCTCGGAAAGTCACATTAATCTGATGACATTTTGAATTTTTCAAACACTTATCATTTTTTCCCTAGAATATTGTCTTATCGACGGACTATGTGTAAGAAATGGAGACAAAAATAGCATTATGGACTGTCAAGTATGCAACACAAGTGTAAATAAAACCATCTGGCAAGTGAAGAATGGTAAGGATATAATATTTTTCCATTACAGTTTCAAATTCAGACACATGTACATGTAATAGAACTGGACAAAATATATTCTTTCATAAATTTCCCGAAACACTAATAAAGAATTATAATTTTCAGTAATTTTTTTTCCTAAAATATTGATTTAAACATGAAAGAAATTGTTTTTTACAGATTTTTGTTTTATTGACGACACTTGTGTTGTGGATGGAGGCGCTAACTCAACATATCCCTGTCATTATTGTAATGTCTCGATAAATCCACGTATCTGGAGCCACAACCCAGGTAACATAAATTTGAAGTTGACTATTTCAGAGGTCTGAAAATGTATGTGTTACTGTAAACTTTATCACTCAAAGATACATTTCTTTTGAAATACCGTCTTTCATATCTAAAGTCACACAAACACTGATAAACTTTATAAATTCTTAGATTTGAAAGCTTTAATCAAAAGCTTATGTTAGAGTATCATCAAAAGTCAAATTTGAAAGCTATGTAGTTGTTATTGATTACATGTAGGTTTGCGCCATACGCTGATCCAAAATTTCCATACAGCGAGTATAGCTCGTCAAGACACATTAATCTTATGACATTAAGAATTTTTCAAACACTTAGCATTTTTACCTTAGAATATTGTCTTATCGATGGACTGTGTGTAAGAAATGGGGACAAAAATAGCATTATGGACTGTCAAGTATGCAACACAAGTGTAAATAAAATCAGCTGGCAAGTTAAGAATGGTAAGGATATATTATTTATTCCTTTACAGTTTCAAATTGTAATAAAATGTAATAAAATAAATTCTTTTTCAATTAATTCAAATGGTTTTCACAGATTTTTGTTTGATTGGGGATATTTGTGTTGTGGATGGAGGCGAAAACTCAACATATCCCTGTCATTATTGTAATGTTTCAATAAATCCACGTATCTGGAGCCATAACATTTTTATTTTCATTATTTTCACTTAATGTGTAGCAGAATAAAGAAGATTTTTTATGTTGCAAAAACTCGAATAACTATTTTTCAAATGCAAAAATATATAAAGCATAACGAGAAATAATATTTGGAAGCTGCGTATTGGCTTTCAATTTGCCAATATTAAAATTGTGTGAAAATTAGTCTCATTGCAAAATATATCAGATTTTCCATTTTTAAATTGGGAATCCCCGTTGTTCCGAAAATGTACCTCCTTGTAACAGAATAATCTTTATATATTCAAAAAGAGGCAGGAATTTTCTTTCGTTTCAAAGAGGCACATTTTTAAAAAATGCAAAAATTGAAAAATAATTGTTCTCTCAACGAAATGCAAAATGTGTACATTAAATAACACTAGAAAATCATCGTGTCCGAAATGGTCTACTGGATATGCTGGTCGGCTTTAAACTAGCACTTTAACCAGAGAATGGATTTGAATCCTGGAAAGGACCTTTTTTGCATATTTTTAAAAATATTTTTTTAACCTTTGTAATGGTAGTGCAATGAAATTAAATTTAAATTGTATTCCTTTATATGCTGTGACTTAAAACTAATACTTGATTTAGTTTTGTCGTGGAAAAAATTACTTTATTGTTTAAAGTATTATTTATTTTACATACTGTAGTCATTACATTTTTGAAAAATACAGGTCTCTTAGTAGCCAAGATTTGATTTGAAACAAATGCAATATCTTGGACGTAGCACCAACAGTGTGATTATGGGACACAGTTTTATGTCATGAAAAATATTCTAATACGATGTCTACAGTATATCTTTCAAAATGCTGCTTTAGCCAGTATGCTTTTTGTTGTTCCAACCTTTTTCGTGCAAAATGACGAAAGTGTTTTACTGTATAAAGCAGGAAATAACCGCCTTAAACATCTATTAGTCCTCTATGTAGCTGTATCTATATTTAGAGATAACGAGGGTATTTAAATATCCTTCTCGATATATAGGGAATTATCGCGAGTTTCTGCAACACCCTCTTTGAAGTTGACTTATTCAGAGGTCTTTTAAATGTATGTTCAACTATAAATTTGATAACTGCTAAGTATTTTTCTTTTAAGATAACCTCATTCATATGTAAAAGCTACAAAAATAGATGTTATTAATCCTCAAGATTGTAAGATAAATCAAAAAATTATGATATAAGATAAAAAAAATTCAAAATATGTGTGGTTCTTATTGATGATAATTGCACCATAGGTTGATCCAAAATTTTTCTTCAGTGAGTATAACTCGAAAAGTCACATTTGTTTTTATAAACATATAGAATTTTTCAAACACTCCGCATTTTTACCCTAGAATATTGTCTTATCGATGGACTATGTGTAAGAAATGGAGACACAAATACCATTATGGACTGTCAAGTATGCAACTCAAGTGTAAATAAAACAAGCTGGCAAGTGAAGAATGGTAAGGACATATTATTATACCCTACGCAACAAGTTGCGTGAGAAATAATGTTTTTTACCCGTCAGTCAATCAGAGTGTCAGTCAGTCCTATTTTTTGTCAGCGCAACTCTTCATAAACTACTGCACAGAATTTCATCAAACTTTGCAGGTATTTTGGACACAATGTGTAGATGTGCATATTACCAGGAAATTCCGATTCCTTTTATTTGTTCCCGGAATTTATGCACTTTTTAACTTAGATGTTTAGGGATATCTGCAATATAGAGATTAACAACTAGTAAGCGCAACTCCTTATACACTGTTGCACAGAATTGCGTAAAACTTTGCAGATATTTTGGACACAATGTGTACATGTAGATGTGCAAATTTCTATTCTTGTATTTTTTCCGGATATATCCGCACTTTTTAATTAGAATTTCGGGATATTTTGAATATAGAGATGAACAGTTTATCAGCGGAACTCCTCTTAAACCGCTGCACAGAATTTCCTCGAACTTTGCAGATATTTAGGACACAGAGTGTAGATGTGCATATAATTGGGAAATGCCGATTCCTTTATTTTTTCCATGAATTTCAGCACTTAAGAGTTTGGCGGGGGGGGGGGCGTGAAATATGTGAACCTGCTCACTTTTTCTTTCATTTATTCCTTTAGGCCATAATAAATAAATTGCTAGATTCTCATCCGAATTTTTTTTAAAAATCGAAGCGGGCGGGCGGCTTTTATTATATATTTTTTATTTTTTCAATTTTGCAGATTTCTTATTGACCTGGTCAGTCGGTGTAATTTCATCTACAATACCCGAATAAAAGTCATAGTAAAGGTTCAATTATCTCTTACTTCACATCATCACCAATCTATTTCAACCCAAGACCCTTGTTTAAAATATATACGCATGTATTACAGCAATTACTATCTTTTCAGCTGTCAAAATCATGTCGACTTTCGCGGGATTTAAAACGAAAGTAGAATGGTAGATGAATATCGATCCCGATCAGAATTAAGACGAAGAAATCGAGGCGGGGGTATAAAATCGGGGCGGGCGGGGATGAGAATCTAGGAATATTTTTATTATGGCCTTACAGTTTCAAATTTGAATACATGTAATAGAACGAACATGTAATAAGATAAATTCTTTTGTCAATGAACATCTCCAGAAACACTCAGAATTGATATAAAGAATTTTTTAAATGAGATATTGATTTGAACGCAAAGAAACAGTTTTTACAGATTTTTGTTTAATTGACGATACCTGTGTTGTTGATGGAGGCGAAAACTCAACATATCCCTGTCATTATTGTAATGTCTCGATAAATCAAAGTATCTGGAGCCATGACCAAGTAACATAAGTTTGAAGTTGAATTTGAAATTGTACTTGTTACTGTACAATTTGGTGGTGGGGGGGGGGGGTAGGGTAAATTCTGCTATAATAGTGGTATATAACTATTAGAGTGAAATTCCGCTATATATTCAGTAATTTTTTCCCTTGATATCATCAAATAACATGCTTGCTTTTTTAAGCGCAATTCAATGGTTTTATGGGTATTAAAATGGAGACTAATTGGTATCCTTACATATTATGAATTTTATTTAATTTTCTGCCGATGCGTTTGATAATGCGAACACTCTTTGTAAAACGAAAATTACATTTTTAACATAGCGACCAGCGATTGTGGCAGTATTCAAGAAAGACTAAATTCCAATTTTTCTCACAAATGCGCAGAAATTAATGCTTGTAAAAATTTTCAATCTGCTTTGAAAGAGCATTGTCGAATTTACAGTAGAAAAGACAATCTTTGTCTGTTCGGTTACGGGTATGTAAACCTGATGTGACAAATGATAAAAAGCTCATTTCATGTAAACTTTATTTCGGTAGAACCGACAATAGACCTTTCATCTAATTTTTTAATTTGCACATATAGTAAAAAACATTTAATTGATAGATTTATAGGTACATGTACATGAAATTATCAAAAAGAAATTACTTATGCATACATTTAATTAAATCATTAAAAAATGAATTATTTGTAATTGAATTTTACGATGATGTGTTTTAAGGACAGGTACCTCAGGTGTGAAAAATGACCAACTTAGTGCCGATTTATGAGTTGTCGTCTAAAGGATTGACATAAAGGCTTCTTCAGCATTGGTATTGTTATGTACACAGAAGGGTTCCTTCCATTGTTTTGTACACAACAGTGTTGACCAAAAGAAGGAAAATTTACGTTCTCCTTCGTTTCACTCATCCGAACATAAAATATTTCTATTCTAAGTATTTTAGTGAATAAACAACAGAACATAGATATAGAATGTGATGAGCGCCTATCGACCAGTTTATTTGTGATATGTACAATAAACATCCGAAATTATCAGAGATGCACTGGAAGCAGACCCCAAGAAGTAATTTCAACGTTACAATCTACAAAATACAATGTAAATATTAAATATACATATCAAAATTATGCATATTTTCTAATAATATTTCCATTTCTTTTTTTTTGTTGTTGTTAAGGTCTGTCTGCACATACAATTTTAATGGTCAAAGTACAAAAATTTAATTTATTTTCATTTAATTCAGTTTATTAATTAATCATTTCCAAAATTGTTTAGTCCGCCATATTATTTAAGATGGGAGACATAAATAGACAGAAGCATATGTCAACATTAAAAAAATGGTACATATTTTGTAAACAGCATCATGAATAAAATTGATTATTATGTAAAATGCATAATTGTAACGCTAAAAATTCTCAATACTTGCTACTTATAAAATACTTTTAATTTCCCTAACTCTTTGAAATTAATCGATTTCATGATAACTCTACTGGAATGTAAATTTCACCAAGCCAAAGATCAGGAACCATATGGCTTTATATGCATGCAAAAGCCCTGGCAATACCCAATAAACAAGACAGTGATTCCTTGAATAAATCAAAAAAGCGTGTTCGAAACTGGTTGATTGCTCGTCGATGACCACTTCACGCCTGACCAGCACCTTGTATATCGTGACCTAACAAATACTTTTCATTATACTTGCGCATGCCGAAATATTTCAAACAATACAACTGATAGAAATTGATGTCTTCACTCTACCTGAAATAACAGGTACAAATGAATGGGAAGCAGACTATATTCAATATGTTTAACTCTCTTTGACGATTGTTATGAGGAAGGAAATATAATGAGGTGTTTTCGTGCGCACTTTTACGCTTCCTATATAAATATATTTATTTTTACAAGTAATTGGAACAATTATCTTATTTGTGTAACCTAACACGAAGAAGAACGACCGAGTAAAACCATTTAATAGGGTTAAAACTAAAAAGGAGGGTAGATTTCACTTTTTATTTTAATTAAAAATTTTACTCATATCTAATTAAACGGTGTGCACAACTACGAGGGGTGATTAAAAAGTTCGCAAACTATCTCTATATCTAGAAAACCACAATTCAGATTAGAATGAAATTCAGTACACACATAGCCATTTACAAGTTCTATATATAGCATATGCTAAATAAAGTTTCGCTCCTTGTTTGTGACGTCACAATGTGAAAGTGACGTCACTATGTAGGTCACTTGTGACGAAAAATGGTTGTCTCAGTCGAACTCGTTCAACAAACGACTGTACAATTTACTGTATATCTTAGAAATCCCTCTACAGTATCATATAATAATTTGTAGACAGTTTATTGAGATTAATTAGTTCCTATAAATTCAATTAATGATTTGATTAATTGTTTTAAAAATGACACTTGTCATCTTGCCCAGTGAAAGCAACTTTGAAAATATATGTATTTTTAATTAAGCAATTTGCAATCAAAGATCTCCAATTAGCACTTTGAAAAATAGTTGAATATTTGAACAAAGATATAAGTATTGAATACCTAAGATATCGTTTACTTTAGATTTTAAACATATTAGATATGATAAAAAGGATGCACCCATTCTCTATTAACCTTGAATAAAGGTCTCTCCTGAGACAGAAGATTTGTGTTTTAATGGTCGCCATGCTTATTTTTGGAAAGGATATTATTATCCCCATTCTGTTGCCGAGATATGACCATTTCTGACAAATGAACTTTTCTTGTCATAAAAATTAAATCACATGGAAAGAAATATAAAACTCAAGAAAAATCTTTCAACTTTTGTGACAGAACGCTTCGGAGGGGGTCACGTGACCGCCAATATCACGTGATTCGCGCATGCGCAGAACGGTGGCTGATGTGCATTAAAATCGGGGAGGATTCATTTTAAAATAATCAACATTAAAACCAAATATTGTTTCCTGTATGGAAGTTATTCAATTAGTTTGCGAACTTTTTGATCAACCCTCGTATATAGTAAATAAGTTTAACATTAGCGCTAAATTTTGAAACCACATGATTCTATTGACAGCAAAGAAACACTTGTGAAATACTAAAAAAGTGACTTATGTATAAACATTTCGATACCCTCAGACCTGCTCAAAATAAGATTCAGCAACGAGTTATCGTTCATAACAGCGAACCCTAGCGCCAGTTGAAAGGGCTTCCGATATGTCTCGTCTAAATGCAATAATTCGTAAACAATCCATAAGAAGACACTTCTTCAGATTCAATTAATTTTAACGAGGCCCGATCTACTTGATCTGCGCATACTTTTTAACGCAGCGTCGACTCAGGCACGTCACAATACCCTTGACTTCCGTCACAATTGAACACAATTACGTCACAGTTAAAATGACGTCAAATTGCGCTAAGATGTTTCGCTGATCTTGCTTACCTGTTAGTTCTATAGACTATGCATTGAAAGCTGGCATTTCTATTATTTTTTTTTAAATATTTAAATTAATAAACAACTTTGGAACCTAATCAATTTTGAGGGATTAATTGTTTGGTACATATTCACTAATTTTATCCTGTTTTGTTTCAATTTGTGAGTTTAAAAAAGCAAACACTGCAACTAAAAGTAAACGATTTTAGTCTTTCTCTTTGAACATGTTGAAGTGTTTATACACACTCTTTTTATTGCGGACTTAAATATGCGTGGATTATCTTCAGTTTTAAAAAATAAAATAAGTCTATATGTCATTTATATTGAACCCTTGAAATAATTTATTTTTCTGTATATTACATGATATTAGTAAAAATCGCAATTTTGTCGCCTTTACCCCCACCCACCCGCCACCCCCACCCCTTTTTTCCACCTAAAACAACGTTGCGTGTTAAGAGAAAAATAAAGAATTACGAGAAAATTATTTCATAATGATAAATCTAAGAATTATTTATTTTTTTAGAAACTAATACAGTCGTTTGTTGACGTTATGTAAACCCATTGCGATCTATAAAATACGTAGTTGGATAGAATAAATCCTATTTTTTGTGTTTTGACATGCCCCCTTTCACTGCAATAAAGGCTACCACCAATTTTCTTTTCATTTTTTATAAGAATGAAAATTGCATGATATAATGTAAAAAAAACAAAGAATTTCATCATGTTTATTTTTTTAATTTGAAAATATCTTCGTTTATAGAAGAGTTGTAGTATGTAATTGTGTATAAAAACACAAAAAAATGGTCCATATCTTGACAGTGTCCCCATTTCACTACAATAAAGGCAAGGTAACAAAGGACAAGATAGGGTAAGACCAGTATTTGGCCCCCGATTTTGGGCGTCTTTCAGAATGATCCAACAGTTTATCCATGAAAACCTGTTTTCATCCCTGCCATAAAATGAGTGTTGGTTTTAAGATTTAGAATTTACAGGGGTCACAGTGAGGTCAGGAAAAATGTCAATTTTCGAAATTTCTCATTTTTATGCAAATTTTCATCAATTTTACAACACATTTTCTTTCGGAAAAGATAGAGCACACGCTTGCCTATCTACGAAATTTATATATTATACACTGATATCAGATGCACTATACATGTAAAAATCTCAGATAGGCAAGCTTTTGCTCTATGTTTTCCGAAGAGAAATGTATCCCAAATATGATGAAATTCCACCAGAATGGAGGAAATTCGAGAACTAGTGGCCTCCATGTAAGCTTTGAATTAAAATAAGTGCTTGTCTTGAAGGTAGCATCATTTTAACTTCTTAGCTACAAACTATCACAATTTTACCAGTGCTCTGATTTTTACATTAAATAAGGGGCGAGATTCGGCTCTTACCCTATCTTGTCCTTTCATTCTAATTTTTCTAAGCATAAAACGTACAGCAATATTTCCAAGAATTAAAATTTTTTATCATTCCGTTTTCGTAATTTTCAACTAGATCGGGCCTCGTTAATATCCATATGCAGGGGGTTCTATCCCCCCTCCCAAGCACATCTTTTTCAAACATTAGATTTCATTATTGAAGGTTCAAACAAGTTCAAAAGAAAAGTTGTTATGTTAAGAACTTTCAGTTACGAAAAGAAAGTGAAAGAAAAAATAGAGCAAAGCGGACAGGAGAGCAACGAGTAGATCTCATTCGAGCTGTAGAGTGTTAACCTTAAGTCGAGGCCAAAACACCTACTCAGCGCAATAACAATCGTGTATCAGGAAACAATTTTCAATGTTTGACCTTTAAAAGACATTTAAAGAATTAATTTCTTTATCAGTGAGCATGAGACTTGCCTCAAGGTCATACCACACTGGCGCACTCTGCACTTTATCAACAAGCCAACATGATAATTTTACCCATTTGTTTCATATCAATAATCGAATCAAATCATCTTATCCTCCAGTGTCTAAATAAAGTTCAATTCAATGTTTTTTTTAGGTTTCATTATTACTGTTCAGTGTGATAATGATATATCACCCCTCAAAATCTATGGGAAATAGGCCATATTAAAAATTTTATGGGAAAAATGATTCAGTTTTGTAGCTAAAACATCAACAAATATTTCTGAAAAACTAAAATCTGTTGTACTTAGATAGAGATAAATGGACATCCTGATAGCTTTATAAAATATATATAATACAAAAAAGACTTTTTTGCAGCACGCTTGAGAGATTGCGTGTTTTTTTTAGACGCTCTTATTGGAATATGTGCACAGACTCAACATACTAAAGAGCGGTTTGGGAGCACATATGAGATATTGTCACAAAACAGACCATTGAAAATATTTTCAATGATGAATTGATTCGCCAGTAGGTATAAACTGAGCACGACTCCTCGTAAATCGCTGTACGGAATTTCATTTCGTCAAACTTTATTTTTGACACAACGTGTAGATGTGCATATTACCGGGAAATTTCCGATAGACCCCTCTGGTTTCAACGATAGGGAACTAATAACCACTCAGTTGGCATCGAAGGTAAAAATAATTACATTCTTCAACAAATCAATAGGTCCATGGTATCCTTTCGAAAAGTCCGCGCTTTAAAAATAGTTCGCGTACATATGCATTCAGTAGCTCATGTGCACACATTCCTATATCGCATTTACCCTGATAAAATGAATATCTTATTCGTTTTTCAATTTAATTCTCAAACAAAAATATTGATTAATATATCCAAAGACTGAGATGCTTAGAAATATGTGTTTATGTATCGTTTCTCGCTGTGACTATATTGTTTATAGGAAACACCTTTGATGTTGTTTGACTTTTTGTTTACTTTTTCCTGTGGAGCTGTTTATATAAGAAAAGGGGTCCATGCAAGCCCGGCTAAAAATGTAGTCGAGAGCATGCCCCTTTAAGCTGATCAACTGGAAATTGATTCAGAGATAAAGTATCCTTATTTCATATTTTATTTGAGATCATCTACATGTATTTTGATTAACCCAATTGATAAATGTAAGGTTTTGAGAAAACTCTTTGCAAACAAAAAAAAAATCTTAATGCAGTGTTTAAAAAAACGTGCACAATTCAATTAAAATTATTTATGAGCGATGTCAATGGATTGAAATCAAGTTAATGCTGACCAATGTTTTTTAAAAGATTTTTTTAATCTACAATCGAAACAGAATTTATTTATGTAAATACAAAAAAAGATCGTTTATTTTAATGTCTAAATTGGGAATGTTTAAAATCTTCCATACAAGAAAGAAAAATACTATGTGAGCAATATTTAATTTTTAATATTTAAATTTTAGATAATTGTTTTATTGATGGCATGTGTATTCGGAACGGAGAGACAGAAAGAGATAATCCTTGCAGAACGTGTAATTCTACTTTTAACAATACTCATTGGCACTACAACACAGGTGACTGTAATTTTCAAAAGAAATGTACAAAAGATTGTATTTACTCTCCTTTTTGTAAAAGAGTAATTTTATGGGGTTTTGTTTGCTTTCTGGTATTCTTATTTAAACGTTGAATTTCATGCAGAATACTGCCTTATTGCTGATAAATGTTTTTCAAATGGAGAGACAAACATCTCAAACTTCTGCGATGTCTGTAATCTTTCTATGAGCGGAGATTCATGGTCGCAGAATCCAGGTAACAAACACATCTTTTTGTTATATATTTTAATATCAGTGCCTGATTTTTTTTTTTTTAAAAAGAAGAAGATATTTTGAGAGAATAATATAAAATAAAAGTATTTCTCATTTAGTTGTGTATAAATTTGTCTCAAAAAGTTTTGTAATAACCAATATCAATATGAAAGTAACCAGAAGTCTCTGTCGAGACTGTAGCTCTACTGGTTTGTACTTATCAAAAACCATTGCACTATTTTATGTATCTTTGTGTAGTCTACTTGTGTGCCAACCTATTTTGAAATCAAACTAGAACTGTAGAAGGAGTAGCGTTTTTAAGGAATTTCACAGAAAATTCTATTTTTAGTGTAATACCGTTAATCGAAATCAGAAACAGATGCACTATTCTATGTATCTTAGTGTAGTCTACTTGTGTGCCAAGTTATATTGAAATCAGACCAGAACTGTAGAAGGAGTAGCGTTTTTAAAGAATTTCACAGAAAATTCTATTTTTAGTAACCATGGCAAAACCGTTCATCAAAATTAAAAACTGATGCACTATTCTATGTATCTTTGTGTAGTCTACTTGTGTGCCAAGTTATATTGAATTCAGACCAAAACTGTAGAAGGAGTAGTGTTTTTAAGGAATTTCACAGAAAATTCTATTTTTAGTAACCATGGCAACACCGTTCAACAAAATCAAATACCGATGCACTATTCTATGTATCTTAGTGTAGTCTACTTGTGTGCCAAGTTATATTGAAATCAGACCAAAACTGTAGAAGGAGTAGCGTTTTAAAGGAATTTCACAGAAAATTCTATTTTTAGTAACCATGGCAACAAAGTTCATCGAAATCAAAAACCGATGCACTATTCTATGTAAGTGTAACTTGTGTGCCAAGTTATATTGAAATCAGACCAAAACTGTAGAAGGAGTAGTGTTTTTAAAGAATTTCACAGAAAATTCTATTTTTAGTAACCATGCCAACACCGTTCATCAAAATTAGAAACCGATGCACTATTCTATGTTTCTTTGTGTAGTCTACTTGTGTGCCAAGTTATATTGAAATCAGACCAAAACTGTAGAAGTAGCGTTTTTAAGGAATTTCACAGAAAATTCTATTTTTAGTAACCATGGCAACACCATTCATCGAAATCAAAAACTGATGCACTATTCTAATCTTAGTGTAGTCTACTTGTGTGCCAAGTTATATTGAAATCAGACCAAAACTGTAGAAGGAGTAGCGTTTTTAAGGAATTTCACAGAAAATTCTATTTTTAGTAACCATGGCAACACCGTTCATCGAAATCAAAAACTGATGCACTATTCTATTAGTTTCTACTTGTGTGCCAAGTTATATTGAAAACAGACCAAAACTGTAGAAGGAGTAGTGTTTTTAAGGAATTTCATATCGAAATCAAAAACCGATGCACTATTCTAATCTTAATGTAGTCTACTTGTGTGCCAAGTAATATTGAAATCAGACTAAAAATGTAGGAGGAGTAGCGTTTTGAAAAATTGTTTACAGACAGACGGACAGACAGACGGACAGACAGACAGACAGACAGACAGACGGACGGACGCCGGACGCATTACTATCACATAAGCTCTTCTGGTCTCTGACCAGTAGAGCTAAAAATGGCCCTGTATTACATGTAAACCCTTATTTGATCATCTGTCACAGTAGTTTTTAGCTCTACTGGTCAGAGACCAGAAGAGCTTATGCGATAGTAATGCGTCCGGCGTCCGTCCGTCTGTCTGTCTGTCTGTCTGTCCGTCTGTCTGTAAACAATTTTTCAAAATGCTACTCCTCCTACAGTTTTGGTAATTTCAATATAACTTTTACACTAAGATACATAATTCTGTGTATGATTTTGAATAAAAATAGAAATTTCTGTGAAATTCTTTCAAAATGCTACTCCTCCTACAGTTTTTCTGATTTCAGTATAACTTAGCACAAGACTACACTAAGATACATAATTCTGTATATCGGTTTTTGATTTCGAGAATGGTGTTGCCGTGGTTACTAAAAATAGAAATTTCTGTGAAATTCTTTCAAAATGCTACTCCTCCTACAATTTTGGTTTGATTTCAGTATAACTTGGCACACAAGTAGACTACACTAAGATACATAATTCTGTGTATCGGTTTTTGATTTCGATGAACGGTGTTGCCGTGGTTACTAAAAATAGAAATTTCTGTGAAATTGTTTCAAAATGCTACTCCTCCTACAGTTTTGATCTGATTTCAGTATAAGTTGGCAAACAGGTAGAATACACTAAGATACATAATTCTGTGTATCGGTGTTGCCGTGGTTACTAAAAATAGAAATTTCTGTGAAATTCTTTCAAAATGCTAGTCTGATTTCAGTATAACTTTGACTACACTAAGATACATAATTCTAAAAAGTTGCCGTGGTTACTAAAAATAGAAATGTCTGTAAAATTGTTTCAAAATGCTACTCCTCAAACAGTTTTGGTCTGATTTCAATATAACTTGGCACACAAGTAGACTACACTGATACATAATTCTGTGTATCGAATTTTAATTTTGATGAACGGTGTTGCCGTGGTTACTAAAAATAGAAATGTCTATAAAATTGTTTCAAAATGCTACTCCTCCTACAGTTTTGGTCTGATTTCAGTATAACTTGGCACACAAGTAGACTACACTAAGAACATAAAGAGACTTTATCAACGATCATTATTCTATTTAATGCTGTTTATAAAGTTTCAAATCCCAGCTGCTTCAGTACTCTCTCTTCCTTTGCTGTAAGTTCAAACCAGTAGAGCTTCAGTCTCGACAGAGACTTCTGGTTAACATACAAATTACTATCTGTAGTATACATTATTGTTTTGTTTCAAGCTTATTGCAAAATTGGTGAACAGTGCATTGCTGACGGAGAAAGAAATGCGAGTAATGGATGTTTATATTGCAACACAACGCTTGAACACAAAATGTGGTCACTTTCCGAAGGTATGATTTACCTAGGGTAAAATAAGAAGCATGTTTTTTGTTAATGGCTCCCCTGAGCTGAAAGCTCACGTGTGCTTTTCTGATCACCTAACGTCTGTCTTTCTGTAAAAATCTCACATTTTCAACTTCTCGAGAATCACTAGGACGATTTTAACCAAGATTGATACGAGGCTTTTTTAGATGAAATAAAAATTGTTAAAAAGAAGAGCATTGTATTCTCTAAAGGGGAGATAATCAAGAAAAAATAAAAATAGGGTTGAGTCATTAAAAAGTCTTCTCAAGAAAAACTTGGCATAAAAAGACTGTTACCTATAATGAGTATTCTGAGAGTAGTGTAGATTCTAATTTTTTCATATTTAAATGCTGATCGGGGGTGGGGTGTCGGCATGGGGAACCCAATTTTAACTTTTAAATACGTTGAACAATTTCAAAAATTTTCTCAGGAAGCATAGGCAAGAAAGTCTAACATTTATTTGTAAATATCCTGGAGGAAGTTAACGTTCTACGGACTGTATTTTTTTTTTCATTTTTATGTTTACAAACTAGCGCTTAAGATTGAGCACATTGTGTTGAAAATTGTAAAAAAAACTTTGAGAAAAACAAATCAAGCTTTTAAGGAAAGGCAATCCACTCCGTGAAAAGCATGTCTTCAAATTTTGTTGGGGGATCTTTGTTCCTCCTTCACAAGCTCCATAATTACCAACTTACCATTTTTCAGGGGGAGGGGGGGGGGGGGGGCAAGCAATTTTTTACAATTCTTTTTAAAAATTCCAGGATATTTCTTCAGTAACTGTATTAGTGTTCTTCTTAAAAACAAATTACACACACCTTACCCATGTGATGTTACTAACAATTCAGAGATATACATATGGTCAAAGAACAATACATTTTACAAAATAATGTATCAAAGTAATCAAGTGTATATGCACTCTTTTTGTTTACTTATCCCTTGTCTTTCACCATTTACAAAGATTTCTTAAAAATATTAAAACGCCAAAATGTATTTCTTTGGGATCATTCTGTAGTGATCTATGCAAAAAAAAAAAAAAAAAAAAAAAAAAAAAAAAACCACAAAAGATTTTATTAAGTGTGATGCACAAAAAGCCATACACAGTTTTGATGGCATGGCACTGTAAAGAAAAAAGTAAAAATTAATAAATAGACCCAATATATTAATACATATTTACATAGTTACATGTATGTTGAATAAGGCTGTCTTTTTCAAAATAGTGAATTTCATGGCCCTTGGGTTGGGGGTTCTGGTGTCTTTGGGTGAGGCTCTATTGATTATACTCGATTCTCATCATATTGCGGTTTTCATTGTATATTGCAAAATGTGGGTACATAGCCTATATTCATTTTATTGATGGACAATCTGTATGTTGTCTGAATATTTAGTTTTTTAATGATTAAGAAGTATCGAACATCCGTTTGAAAAAAAAATTCAAATAAAACGAAATTTTGAAGATTTCCAGTCCCGTTCTTATTATAATAAGAGCAATTAAATTTACAACCTTATAAGAATATAAAAAGTCTTTAGTTCGTACAATTGTTTATTTTTCATGAAGAATTACATCGTAAATTTTAAAAATAAAAATTGAGGTCCAATTCATCTACAAGGTTACATGTTTTCCCAAACCGCGTTACAATTAATGAGACTCTCCGATTGAGGAGGGAAATAAGACTTCCTCTTTTAAAAAAAGACTACAAATTACACGATGCAAGCTTGGAAAGTAATTTGACACTAAAAAGTTTGGCCATAGTTAGAATTACGAAGATTATTTGATACAAGTTAAATTAAAGATTTTGAATTACACTTTTAATGCAAAAGAATTAAGTACCACGATATAATGAGACACCAGTATACATAGTGAAAATGCATAATTTCTTTAAAAATCTTCTTTTCTGCATGAGGGTATTAAACCAATGAACTACGTACATAGTTATGAGGAGGAAGGATGCCTCTTTGAGATTTGTGAATTTCAGGGCCCCAGGGTCAGGGCTTCTTGTGTTCGGGTAGGGCCCTAATGTTTATATATTGAATATGCATGACGCCAAATTCTTTGAAAATCTTTGACTTTGCTCCTGGATATTATGCCAATGATCTTTATACATATATTTTTACGAAGAAAACTGTTTTCCGAAGATGGTAAGTTCTCAGGTCCCTGGAACAGAGGCTCCGGGCGGGGAGTTACATATTCTAAAATTTATTAAATGTTTTGAAATGTGCACTTTGGTATTAATCAACAAAATGAAATAAAATTTCCAAAATTTTGAAAGATGTGATCCAAGGGTCAGTGGTTCCTGTGGGATTTGGTGCACAATTGATAAAGTGGAAATGCATTTTCTCTTTGTTACTGTGATCTACCGCTGGGTAATTAGTGATCAAAGTAAGCATGCTAAGTGTTCTTTTATGATAACCAATGGTGCCTCTTTCAAAATTGTGAATTTCATGGCCTCTGAATTATTAAACATGAATCAAATTCAATTGTTGGAAAGTTGTTACATGATACTCAGGTGACCTTTAAGGCCAATGAGCCTCTTGTTCTTTGTGTAGTGTGATTTAGAATACTTAAGATTTCTTATTCCTTATATTAGAATGCCTGAGCCCTGATACGACATCTACAATTACTATGGAACCGAAAACCACCACTGAAATCCTTCAGAGTACCACGGGACAACTAACACCAAACGAATCGTACGCAACAATCAAATCTGACACACAGACAACATTACAAACAAGTAGAGCTGAAGACAACACGAGTACAGCTATTAGATTCACAACTGTACAAACAACAAGTACAACTGAACCAACAAATACCGTGCAAACAAGTACAACAAAACCGACAAGTATACTTGAAATCACCACAACAGAACAATTAAGTACAATTGAATCTACAACACCAGCCCAAACAACAAGCACAGCTGAATCTTCAAGTACAACTGAATTCAAAACTGTACAATCAACGAAGAGTTCTACCGACCTAAAAACAACGTTACAAATAATAAACACCGCCGAAAAATCTGACACTACCATTAAATCAACAATTTCTCAGGAGAGAACAACAGAACCTTCTTGTAAGATGAATATGTTTCATCCAAGTCATTAATTAAATCCTATCAGTTGCAATCAATTACATGTACTTACTATGCATCTTGATATTTGTAGGTGTTGATATGAGCATAAACAATATTAAAATAAGTTTCCATAACGTGTCTTGGAACACCACAATCGAAAAAGAGGGCCCCACAACTCGGACAGTACACAACCCCTACGTGAACCTGAAATGTAGCTTTGTCTCCTCATCTTCTGACAACTTGCTATTTTATAAAGTTGAATGGTATGTTAACGACCACACGTTTGTCAAATCCGACCTGGTTGGAGGATCGTCCGTCAGGCATGCATTATTATCCTTAAAAGCTTTGAAATCTGGAATTCAGGTAATGTTTGATTTTTTAAAGGGGGGGGGGGGGGGGTCAATAATGATCCAGAATTATCTTTTCAAGTGTAGTGTAATTTGTATATATGTATTTAAAAGATGGGAAACTGTCAGTCTTTATTTACAATATTTTTGCTTGATTTTATGTTAGTTAACGTTAACAACTTAAAATTCTACAATCTAAACTCCATAAAAAATGTGGCATTTAATTAGACATTTAAATATATCGAAGATGTCAATTGTTATATCCAACTAAAGCTATTTTAAAATTGTTTGGTTGCCCTATCCATACCGACTAAAACATTATCTTTTGAACCTACAATAAGTAATGATGTACTTTATAAAAAAAATCTCACCTACACATGAGCCTACAAATTCAAAATATTGAGGCCGAATCGGGAGAGGGCATTTCTCTAAAGTTGGCTTTAATATTATACCTCTACTGATTTTCCCTATATAAAAATAAGGCAGTAAAATGTGAATAATTCCCTAGAAATCTCATTGAATGGACTAATTCCCCGTGCGTTAGTTAAATGTACTGCCTCTTTTATCATTTTAGATAACATGTAAAGTCGGCGCAACGAAGAATCAGCTAATATCTCCCTGCAAAATGTTTAAAAGTGAGCCATTTTCAGCGGGAATAAGGGTGATTTTTATTCTAATTCTCATTAGGAAAAAAAGATTTAATGTATTGAGCATAATAGATAAATAAAGATATCTTTATTAACTGAGTTGGAAAAAAGTTTTAAAGTTTTGATAAAAACGACAAATGTACCAATATCGCAAATCATTTGTAAAATTTAAGCAAGTAACGAAGCCGTAAAAGAAGGATTTTCTACAACAATTTTGTACAGAAGTTGGTTCTTAACTTATTTTACATTTTCAGACAAAAGAGTCTACACTTAACCTTCCTAGGAAAGGAAGAGGTCAAATACGTATTCATTTGACAGTTCCTTTTGTTACACCGACAATCATTTTAAATGAAACCGTGCAAGCACTACGTCCTCTGGAGATTTACATTAACACTTTCCCTATGTCAGAGAATGCTTGTAAAGGCTATATAGGTGTAGATAAGTGTAAGGTAGAAATCACTGCGTTCCCCTTTGCTGAAAAGAGCAAGTATGAATCGGATGAATGGAAGAGTGACCATAACATCACAGTGTATCATATTGACACAGATGGATATAGCATCAACACAAAGGCTTCTCTTTTCCTAAAGACAAGTGAAAGTGAAGATGGATTTTTTCACAACATTTCTTTTGGGAATACTTTGGTAAAAACTTAAATCAATTTTCTGTTAAAAATCAAATAAATAAAATGAGTGTGATTTATACTTTAACAAAATATGTCATGTGTTTCTTATCAGATAACAGTATTTGAGGCAACTGAAACCTGGAAAGGAAAATCCTGTGGGTCCAAAACCGATCCTCATTTGCACACATTTGATGGAGTGTAGGATTTTTTTTCCTTATCAATTTTTAAAACTTGCTTACTTTCACATACATAAGAATGTAAACTTCCGCTAATGTTATGGGACTTTTTTCAACAATCTTTTTAAATTTGCGTTTCAGATCATTTGAAAGCCATATTACTGGGGATTTCGTGTTATATCGTAATTGGAAATTCGATCAGGAAGTAAGTGTCATAGGCTACATATGCCACCCTCTGCCTAAAAATAAACTTTCTATTTAAACGATTAACATTATCAACGAGGGAACAGAAATTGTCACATGTTGGCATAATTAAGTCAAAATTAAAGCATCTTTTCATGGTTCTAATATATTTTCCATTCTACCAGGTTCAAACTCGACACGAGAAATGCCACGACAGTTACCCTTTCCCTCAGTGCACATGTGCTGTTTCCGTGAAGTCTGGAAGGGACCTCTTTATGATTGACGTTTGTGAAAATAACAATTTTGTGGATTTCCTGAGATGTCAGGACAATGTCATTAAAGTGTACAAAGAGGAAGATAAACTTTTCAAGGTCTACTTTTTACAAAATATATTGTATAACACACAGCTGATTTTAGATAAATCCTGGTATCAGACCGAAAGATCGGAATTTAGTCATGGTCCGAAAGCATCTTCAAAATAATTTTGAAAAAAAATATTAGGAAATTGGTAATATTTATATCAAACCATTTCATATTCCCTGCTTACATGAAAGTGTTTTCGATAATGATTCCGTGTTCGATACACTGAGAGGTCACGATTACATTACCTCACTGTGGCCTATGAGTGCCAAATAAAGGTTAAAATTTGAAGCCCGTTAAAGGTTTAATTGACGTTTCTATGGAAGATAAATTCTCGAATGGGGCGGAAAAGAACGTACAATCAATTAATTTATCTTTCATTTCAAAACCAAAACAATTGTGTAGTTTCCAAAATAGAAATCTGGAAGCAATGCCACATCTTCTGGTTACAAATTGAAATTACCACAATGTTGATTTAATGAATACCTATACAGATTTTTTCTTTATAAAAGTACAAAATAAAATTTGAATAATTTCATAGAAATCACTGTGAATGGACTTATCCTCGTGTGTAAGTCAAATAAGCTAATCCCTGCTTCGCAAGCCAATTTCCTATATGGTTATCCGTAATCATCTGTATTTTAATTTTGTATCGGTATAATTTGTTATTAAACTAATCCCCGTGCAAAAGTCAAGTGAGCTATTCCCCGTGATTCGTGATCCTTCATTTTGCTTTTATATCGGTATAGTAAAACAGTTAAAAAGTGGATAATTAAGGAAGCTAGGAAGATTCCAGTTCTCAAAGTCCAGGACTATATCCCGAGGCGCACTGGAATCTTCCTAACACCTTCAATAATATATTGTATGAAACTGTATACTGATGCTTACAGATTTTACGATTTTTTTTCGATTGTTTCACTTCATACAAAAATATAGGTATCTCAGAATCAATTGTTCAAAACCTATTCAACGCATAATATTCCGAATAAATCTTAGTTCTTCATTGAAAATAGCCTTCGGATGTAGAAATGCGAGGTATAAAAAGATCACAGGGACTTTACCGAGGCTCTTATATTAGGAGTTCGTTTTTATTTAAAATGAAAAAACAGTTGTTTCTTTAATATCTCAAAGATTTCATAAATTTACAGATATTGCTTCCAATGGGAACAATTGTTATAGCTTCCTTAGTTGAATGGCCTGTTGAAGGATCCTGGCAGATAGACATCGATATCTACCCATCTTTGTCTGACGTAAACAATACTGTTGGTCTATGTGGAACCTTAGATGGAAACGGAGGAAATGATTTTACACATCGGAACGGACACAAAGATAGCTCCTCATTGGAATATCCTGATGATTTTTCGAGATCTTGGATGTAATGCGTTTTAGAAACCTCTTTGTTATATTTTGTAATTCCTAAACAAGCCAAAAATATGTGTAATTTGGATTCAGTATTAGTTAAGATAACCATATATTAAATAGCGAGTTACCAAAATGTTGAATGGCGTAATTAATATTTAAGGACCATTCTTTTTAAAAGTATTCCTTTAAGCTGAAGTTACATATACTTTAAAGATTATCGGCCATATTCGATTTATCACTTATTACAGTGGGTTCATATATAATCCGCTCACTTAGTCACTGTTCCATATAGCGTATGCCAATTTATGATTTTTGTTCAGTGAAAAAAAAACATATTTCATAGATAATATATCTGCGGTTCTATTCCTTACTGAATTTTATTACAGGGTACAGAGCAATGAAAACTTGTTAAACGGAGCTCCGTCAGATCTTCCATCAGTACCCTTCTCTCTCGATAGAATTTGTACTTGTTCTGCAAATGGAGATCAGTGCTTCTATAATGCATTCTCGGAATGTTCAAAAACCACCGGAAAACAGTACTACTGTGGACAAACAAACCTGCTACAAGCTTCACGTAAAAGGAGGGGGGTTCATCTGAGTAAAAATTCGGTTTGGGTGAGTGAAAGTCTGATAGTAATCACTCTGTTTGTCCGTCTGTCTTCCGTCCACAAGTTTTCTGTTTTTTTTTTCTAATAACTTTTTTTTATGGTTGCCCAATCAAGTTCAAAATTTGGTATGGTATTTCAGTAGGCAGAAATACATATTTTGATGCTAAGTTTGGTTCTCTATGTCTTCTGGTTTGGAGCTGGGGTGGTGGGGTAGATTCCTTAACTATGCATATAAGAACGAATGGGCGAAGAGAGATAACCGCTGAGAATGTTACCATTGTAAACTGGGAAGGCTGTGCAATTTGTCATTTGGGATTAATTAACCTTCCACATGGAGAAAATCCTAAGCATTATCTTTATCTGTCACACTGAGATCAATAACTCTACCGCCTCTGTCTGCAAATGAACTCGTTTTTTAAGTTAAGGTCAATTTTGAATGATGTGTACATTCTCTGAAATATGGACTTAAAATAATGTTCATACTTTATTTTGGGTAAAATACTGTACACAATGATTTATGATAATTTTATTGAATTCTAAAATCAAGATATATATTAAGATATAATTTTTCATTATTACTATTTTATTTTTTTAATTATTTATTCATTCATTTTTTTGGGGGGGGGGCTGTCTTAATGCTGTTAATTTTAACAGGTAATCAGATAATAACCCCATCCTGTCAGTGATAAAAAAGTTCTTATTGTAAATTAAGAAGAAAAGGATGAGAGAGCAGTATAATTAATCCCTTGGGATTAATTCTCTAGCCTACTGCAGAAAATTTAGAGGCCTATCTTTATTTGTCACATGAAGATTAATGAACAACTTTGTCTGCAACTGATGTTTGTTTTGAAGTTGAGGTCAAACCTGGGTGATATTTGCATTCACTGAAAGCTTGAATTTTATAAAACGCCAGCTGAAATCTTTTTTAAATACACATTTAATTTAGTTTTTTTACAAGACGTGAGGTTTTCCATGTTTTATGTAAATACAAGGTTACACTATTTACAGGTTTTTTTGGACATTCAGGAATTATCTTGAAAATTGAAAAGTACAGTTGTTACTTATTCTCTTCATATACATTTTTAAACAAAAAAATCAAGTAAAACTTTCATTCAGTGCGCTGCATCCTTATATTTCTACCCTTCAGCGGGGCCCTTGATGACTACGGAAAGTATTTTGAGCTGTACAATGAGGAGTAAATATTTATAATAACCACAGTGTTTTCAATTGACAGAGTCGACAAAAGCGGCAAGAATCAATTTACGTCACATCGGAGGCAAGAGCAGGGAATGTCTGCAAAACTGCGTTCAACAGATCAGAATCATTCGAAAAATGTGAAGAATACGTCAGTGATATGACCAATGTATCGTTATCAAACTGTATAATGGATGTCAGAGTAAATACTATTAAATGTTTGTTTTTCTCAGCGATGTTTATAATTATTGTACTTCTCTCATCTAACTTGAGAGTAATTGGAATGTGACAATTTTATTTTGTAGTTGACAGGGGATGAAAATATACCATCTATTCATATCGAAGATGCCCTCAAGCAGTGTGTCAGGTTAATAGTCTTTAATACAACACTGAAAACACAACAGCCGGATATCACCAACCAAATTCAGTCCCTGTGCTCGAACAACTGTAGTGGTCATGGCATTTGCAAAGAGGGTAAGATTACATAAGTTATAAAATTATAATTTCTTCGGAAATTTACCTTTTAGATCTATTTACATTTCCTGAAGAAAAAATAATATGGCTTTTTAGGTAAACTGAGTAAACTCAGGCCACCTATTGCTATCCTTTCTCGTCCGTCGTCGTTTTTCGTGCATGAACATTTGAACACTTTAAGCTTTCTTCTCTGAAACAGCTTAACAAATTTCAACCAATTTTGGCATTAAGCATCTATGGGTGAAGGAGACCACAATTGGAAATTTTATAGCCTTAGGGTCAGGGGTGGAAAATCTTCTTCTTTGCTCCTGGGTATTGAATAAACTAACCTAACCAAGAAAATAGGTAAATTGAATAAGGTTATTGTACCTCTTCCTAAATTGTGAATTTCAAGGTCAGGGATTCTGGTGTTAGGGTTCTTTTAGGGGGCTCTTTTGATTATATAGTGAAGAGGCATAAATTCTATCAACTTCTTCTCTTCTGCTCCTGGGTATAAACCAATGAACTATGTAAATGGTTATGATGAGGAAGGATGCCTCTTTCAAATTTATGAATTCCAGGGTCCCTGGGTCATGGCTGCTTGTGTTAGGGTGGGGCTTTAATGTTTAAATAGTGAAAATGGATGAATTCTTTGAAATCTTTTACTTTGCTCCAGGGTATTATGCCAATATTCTAAGTTCATATTTATGATGAAAAAAAGCGCCTACTCTTAAATGGTTAATTTTCAGACCCCTTGGTCTGGGGTACTTGGAGAGGGTGGGGGTGGGGGTACATAGTCTGAAAATAAACTAATGCCTTGAAATCTGCACTTTGGTAATTAGTGTTTATTTCAGTGGTTCCTGTGGACTGGAATGTACAAATTGTTACAGAGTAGAAATGCTTTTTCTCTTTGATACTCTGATCTATCTCTGTGTATTAAGTACCCAAAGTAAGAATGCTAAGTGTATAGTTATGATACTTGGAGAACACGAAGACAGATCATATGCCTCTGTTAAAATTTTGAATTTCATGGCTTCTGCAGCTGATTAAAAACACGAGTTAAATTCAATTGTTGGAAAGTTGTTATATGATATATACTCAGGTGACCTGTACAGTGTAAGGCCCGTGGGTCTGTTGTTTTTCCATTCCAAGCTGGTGAATAATTGTCTCTGTCAGTTTTATTTATTGTTTTCTCTAATATTCAACTTGAATAGAATTTAAATAAATTTAGAATACCCTGATATTTAAATTGAGGATACTTATTATTCCCCAATGACAAACTTTCATGTGAGTAAAATCTGTCTTCGTGTTCTCCAAGAAAACTAAAACTGAACAAAACACTACTTAATAATACAAGTGCCATTTGGTAACGGTTATGCCATTTAGTTTTTTAAAGACCGCTGGTGACCAACCAGCACATGATATACTAATTTTACTCGACAGGACACTGCTTGTGCGATTCTGATTTCGGGGGAAGTGACTGTTCTTTTGATGTTCGAGCACCACCCACGATCCTGAGGACGTCGCCAAACGAAACCTGTGATATGTCTTCAAGCAACTGTTCCGAAGTTCTACTAGAGGGCAGATATTTCTTGGAAAACATAAACATAACTTGTTTCATAACCAGGCAATTGGTATTTAAATAAAAAAAAATTAATTACCATGAGATTGTATAGGCATGAAGTCAATGGGTGAAAGGTAGAAAAAAATATTTTATCTGGCGGCCGCCACATTAATTTCTGGCTGCCACCAAATAATTTTCTAGTAGCCGCTAGATAAAAAAAAACCTGGCGGCCGCCAGTCAACCGCAAGGAGGTAAGCTGGCGGCCGTCACATTAATATCTGACAAAAATTATATGGCAGCCGCAAGAAAATTTTTTAGAATTGTTTTTGGCGGTCGCCAGTTAAAATTATTTGGCCGCCGCCATATAAAATATTTTTCTACCTCAGTGGCAAATTATTTGGCGGCCGCCAGATAAAGTATTTTTCTACCTCAGTGGCCTCCGAAATGCTTCAAGAAAGTTACTTTTTAAGTTCATTATATAAGTAACAACATTAATAAGAAGGACACTTGTTTACTCAAAATGATGTGTGATCACATTTTACTGCTCAATATTCAATGTCAAAGTCATTCAAGAAAGTTTTTGGTATCTTATTTTTTTCTGGCCTGTACTATGTGTGTCTCCTTAAAATATTCTTTTATTTCAAACATAACAGACTTAATCCATGATAGACGGTATCCTAGTGGTGTCGAAAAAGCTTTTTTCAATCTCAAACCATGGGACCTAAAATGGGTTCAATTTTTTTTATGTTAACTTTACAATTTGACGCAGGCGGCCAAAATAGGGAAATAAATGTTTTTTTTACATGTTTGTTCCAAGTATCTTCTTTGTCTACAGGATGATTTAAAGCAATATGAGCTGCAAGTTTGACATGGGAAAATTTTCTTGCAGATTTGTAATCAATTATTTCAATGACAGAAAAATATAAATTTAATAAAGTTTTCAGTGTTGTTCATATTTGCAATGGAGAATTTTTTTTAACTTTAATTTACATGTAAGTAAAATGACATTATTGTCGTCCTGTATATTATTTATAAGCTATATGTTTGATTGTACAGAAGTTTTTTTTCTGAAACAATTTAAATCTTATTTTAGTTTTATTAATCATGAGGGTTTCAATTGCATAGAATTAATTTATATAACACATTTTAACAGCAAAAATATTTTCCCAGAAATTCAGTTCATATTGCTTTAAAGTGCGTTTTGCTTTTCGTTAAAGGTGAACCATGACAACAATGCTGTGGATATCACGGACAGTGAGCAACCGTTGGATGACAGAACTTTATTTCATGGGGCGTGTCCTTTGCCCAAAGACAGTATCTCCACATGGATTACCAAATTTACACTTAAGATCTCTTATGATGGAAAATCATTTAGCCGTGCCTTTCCAATATACATATATAAGTCGGAATGCCAGCAGAAATCTTACGTAGATGGTTTTGGACAGTTCACTCTTAAGGTACTTATATATTTTAACTGAATTTAAATTTACAGAAGCATAAATTGTCAACTAAAATTATATACACGCAAATATGGCCATTCCTTTCGTATATAACAATTTAAATTCATTTTAATATGAATTGTTAAAAATAAATTTCATTCACTACTAGGCAGGATACTGCTACATAGACAGCAAATGCGTACAAAAAGATGTTTCAAAACTGGGACACAGCTGTGAGGTTTGCAATCCGTCAAGTCAAAAGTATGATTGGTCATTGCATCAAGGTATATACCTTAAAAAAGGTCCATGGGCCATAATGCTCAACTGAGTAAATTTTATCATTCCGTTCTTCACCAGATTTTCTCCTTTGCAATAGAACATTTTTATTCTTTTTACCTTTTGAACTTTATTTCCTTCCTGTAAAAGACTGTGTTTCAACCACGTCACCACCACAAACAACGAAGTCTCCAATATCAACACCAGCCTTCATTATTACAGTGTCTATAGTTTCTGCGGTTTTTGTTGGAACTCTGGTTGTTATTATCCTAGCGTGGCGATGTAGATCGTAAGTATTCAACAGTAATCAAGTATGTTTAGACTTTCCTAATTTAAAAAAATACATTGCAAACTTGGTCTTGAATTTCAATCAACAGCAGATGTATTTATAGGGTTCTACAGTATAGGCTGTATACATGAGATTCTGAGACCTTGAATATTTTGATAAATTTTACAACTTAACATTTCTATTTTAAGCCTCTTACAATCCTTTTTTTATAAAGCCTTGATATTCTTTGAGTATATCAATTGACTTGCATTTTGGTGGCAACTTCCTGAGAACCGAAGACGCATCAACTGACAAAATTTGATGATACCAACACCGTTCATCCAAAATCAATAAAGTTAATTATCTGTCTTATGGTAGTCTGCTTGTGTGCCAAGTCATATTTAAAAGAGATTAAATCTGTATACGTAGGTAAAGTTAAAAATATTTTAAAGAAGTTTCTTTTTTTATCTGGAACCATAGCAAAATCGTCAACGATAAAGAGCATTATGTATCTTCGTTTACTCTGCTTTTGTATTTGTCAAATTATATTGAAAACATGCCAAAACTGAGGGAATAGTAGCATTTTGAAAATTTTTCGACAGACAGACGGACGACGAAGCCTTTCCGGTCTTCGACCAGTAGTGATAATAATTTATGAAAAGAAAAACGAATGAAAAAGGAATTTATTGATGCTTGTATATCCCATGTTTTGCTATCTTTTCAAAAAAGAATTAATCGAAGTTTAAGAGGGATTAGGCGGATGATGATTAGAGTTGCATGCATCGATCAGTCGAAAACTATATAAAATTATTTAAACCAGTTTACATAATAGGCTACATAATCGACAACGTTTGAAAAATTAAAAAAAAAATGTGTTGATTACAAACTAATAGAAGGGGAATTCAGTTTCAAGAACTAGACTAGATGTGGTCATTCCTAATTGCCTTTTTGAGCTAAGTAACCTCTGGAAATTGATATACTGTTTAAATTTTTTTTCGATAATTTTAGGTCCTCTAAAAGACACTACAAGGACGACGATTCAACGAAGGACATAAATGTTGCAAAATGGAGGAAATACTTCGACGAGGGAGATAAATTGCATAATTTTTACATCCCTAGAGGTCGAAGAAACAATGAACAGGAATACTACACAAACAGTGAAAATACCTATCGATACTGATAGTACTAAAGGATGACAATTTTTTTTCCTTTTATATTGGACTTTGTAAATATTAAAAATCATGTGAATTAATGTCAAAGCCATTAAAAAACGTTGGGTATAAAAATCCTTTTCGTTTCACGGTGAGAGATATAATCCATTTAAAGAATTTCTTCAAAAAAACAACAAACAAATAAAAAAAAAACAAAACTCTCAAAAATTGCTATACTTGTGTTTTGGCATAATAAAAAATCCTCAGAAAAGAATTTCGATTTCAAACCCAACCTTTTTTATTGTTGAAAATGTCTGCTTCAAAGTATTTACATTGTGATTTTGTATGATTTCACTGACAGGGGGCGCTGCGTGTACCTTAATTTGGTAGGTCTAAAGCGCACTAGTTTGCTTCGTTTTTCAGACCTGTTTACCCATATTGTTGTTTCTCAGTATTTTTGCTTAAATTTGTCCGTGAGATCTGGCATTTGCCAGTTCACTTTCCATTAATTTTACATACAATTTATATAAATGGAGATCAACTGCTTTTCTGATTACAAAAACATGGTTAAATAACATGATCTTGATCATTTTATACCACGGCGTTTTGGCAAACCGACATAACTGAAGCTGAATTTTTTCAATGATTAAAAAAGCATGAAACTGAGACAGATCATAACGATTTACATTACATGATAGCAAAACGTGAGACGTACTTTGGACTAATAATACGTAAAAAACACGACGAAATCGTGAGAGTACATGTAAACAGGTCTGTTTTTTAAATATCCGCAGTGACTCGGGTGCTTTTTTTCTATCTGTATTATTCTGTGCTCGTTAATTAAGAATTTAGCTATTTAAGTTTTTCATTGAACCGCCGAGAAATTTTCAACCAATATTAGATTATAGCAATCTTGGACATTACAGAACGAAAATTGTACATTGAATGTTATCTCCACCATGTGACCTTAAGAAGGGGCCAAAACCTTCAAACTTAAAGGCAGAGATTTTTTACCGGGTGGTAAATTCCAGGTGAGGGAGGGGCTTATTTTATACAGGTGTGAATGCCTTGGGGGCTAGCAGTCTACCTGTGGTCATCTGTCTCCTAATCCCTATACACAGGAAGTGATTTAATACACAGTGAAATACCCCAGGTGTCAAACTTTACCTGTGTTGAGGATTTTGAGACAATTTGAAAATTAGTAGTAAAAGGGTTTTTCAATCATATATTGATTTATTTTGACTGTTTGAAAACACCCCTACACATTTGAAAAAAAAATTATTATGATATCATACTCTAAATCAAATATTAAAACAAAGATAGTTTTAGATGTTAGTGGATCTGTAAATTAAAAAAAAAAAACTCCTGTAACAACCAAATTAGACTTAATTTTCATTCATCCCCATGATCCCATCTTTTAAAAGAAAAAAGAGCCGTGTTAACTACATTTTACTAAAAAAAATCCAGATTTATCATAACCTTAATAAAGCTTTGTCACCATGATACGTTTTAAAAAGATTGCTTGTAAATTCTTATTTGATTAAAAAAGGAAATCATACTAAGTGACCCATGATTAGAAACATTATTTTTAAATTTAATTACTAGTACTTCACACAGCGCTTCTCTGAACTTAATTAATAACATTTTCACTTTAGGTTTACCATTTAGCATATAAAAATAAAAAATCGAAATTTTATTTGAAAAAAAAGTTTTATGTACCACAGGTAATTTTGTTAATGCATATTATTATAATCCTTTCAAATACTGAAGGTATATTTAATTCATATGTAATCTAAAAATTTCATAGTTATACAGTTTCTGTATACTATGTTCAGTAAACATCAAAGGATCAAATGTTAATTAGAAGGTCACCATGAGTCCCAAACAAGGTGTTCAGGGTATACACAGAGACCAGTAAGTAAGTGTCAATCAAGTTCCAGCATCCAATGATGGACCTTCATGCACTTGATTGACAGGGCTACCCAGACCAGGTATTTTTGAAGGCGGTGCTTAAAATCTCTGCCTTTAAAGCTATTTTCAATTATCTTCTTTATTCCTGTACATCAAAAAATCTTTAGCACGAATGTAATAAAGGTTAAGTGTACTACCGACATTATGTAGAGAGAAGCTCCATCTGTATAATGCATGAATCTTTATTAATCAAATACTGATAATGCACCCAAACTGTCCCCCATTTATGTATATATGTATGGTTTTAATTAGCATTTTCTTTTCTTCTAAAAGTATATCACTGTTATTAATGCATAGAAATTATTTCTCTCTACCCCATAGTATTTGGCAGATACAACAAGTACATGGTTATGTTGAGCATGATGTCTGTCAAAATTGTAAAATTCCCGGTATTTGGGTCAAGAGTTCTGGCAGGATCTTATTGATTTTATTACGAATTTCATGGTTGTATTATACACATGTACTAAGTTTGGCGTTAAGGCCCTTGAGCTTTTTGTGTTTCTTCTACTTATTTTATGAGATTGATTACTGTTCACAATTTTGTTAAAAGTGCAGTTCACGGAAATTTAGAGTGCTGTGTTGTTTTTGATTCACAAGGATAAGATATGAACATTTTCATTTATTAAAAGACAGAAAAATGGATATGTCCTTTAATGTGCACTCAAATGTCACAATCAATTTTAGTTGCATCGAAGAATTTATATTCAAATTTAAAAGTACCGGCGGTAAGTCTGAGTCTACGCCTTTTTGTCCCAGATCGAAGGGGAATAAAAGCATCCAATGTACATGTACAAACTCTGCTTATGTTTGAAAATAAACATCTTAATCAGGCTAGGGATTGATGTGTTTATGTGCGATGTATGTCAACTTATGCCTCAAGATTACCTGCAGACAAGGGACTTCGGTTTTTAGCTCACCTGAGCCAAAGGCTCAAGTGAGCTTTTCTGATCAAAATTTGTCCATTGTCTGTCGTTGTCGTAAATTTTTCACATTTTCATCTTCTTCTCAAGAACCACTGGGCCAATTTCAACCAAACTTCCTACAAAGTATCCTTGGGTAAAGGGGATTCAAGTTTGTTCAAATGAAGGGCCACGCCCTTTTCCAAGGGGAGATAATTATGAATTAGAGAAAAATTAATGGCATTTTTAAAAAGTATTCTTCTCAAGAACCACTGGACCAGGAAAGATAAAACTCAGGTGGAATTATCCCCAGGTAGTGTAAATTCAAATTTTTTCAAATCATGACCCCTGGGGGTAGGGTGTGGCCAAAATGGCCGATCAAAGTTTTACATAGAATATATATAGGAAAAATCTTTTAAAATCTTCTTCTCAAGAACCACTGGGCCAGGAAAGATAAAACTCATGTGGAATCATCCTCAGGTAGTGAAGATTCAAATTCGTTCAAATCATGACCTCCTGGGGTAGGGTGGGGCAAAATGGCCGAGAAAAGGTTTACATAGGAGTATATAGGGAGACCTTCTAAGTCCTTCAAAGCCATGCTTAGTAATATTTATAGGGAATCATCCTCAGGTAGTGTAGATTCCAATTTGTTCAAATCATGACCAACTAGGGGTTTAAAATTCACCCCCCCCCTTCAGTAAACTTGCAGTTCTGATCTGATATATGCTTTTTCCTAGCCAATTGCTCAGGTGAGCGATGTGGCCCCTTGGCTTCTTGTTATACCTGTAGACACGGGACTTCGGTTTTTAGATTACATGTACCTGTAGGCACGGGACTTCGGGTTTTAGCTGTCTTCCGAAAGATTTCAAATTCTTTATTTGAAATAGATATACTTGTAAAGGATATAATGTATCAAATAATAGTGAAAGAGTGAGAACCACAATATTCTTTAAAGCCTCAGAAGGCTCAATTCAGGTTTTCTGATAAAATTTGTCCAATCTATGACGTCATCGTAAACATTTCACACTTGCATCCTCTTCTCATGAACCATTTGGCGAATTTCAACCAAACTTGCCACAAAGAATCCTTGGGTAGTGGCGTTTCAGATTTGTTCAAATGAAGGGTAACATCCTTTTCCAAGGGGCGATTATTATGAATAAGTGAAAATTTAATGGCTTCTTTGAGAAACCTTCTTTTCAAGATCTCAGGGCCAGGAAAGATGAAACTCAAGTGGAAACATCCTCAGGTACTGTAGTTTCAAGTTTGTTCAAATCATGACCCCAAGGGATCGGTTGGGCCACAATTGGGGATAAAAGTTTAATATAGGAATATACAGAAAAAAAAACTTTTAAAAGTCTTAAGAACAACTGGGCCATGAAAGATCGCACTCAAGTTGAACCATCTTCTGGTAGTGTAGGTTCAAGTTTCTTTAAATCAAGACCCTCGAAGGTAGAATGGAGCCACAATGGGTGATGAAAATTTAACATTTCAATACATAGAAAAAATTTTTAAAATCTTCTCAAGAACAGTGAAGCTACGAATGGTCATAGTTATGGAAGCATCCTCTGGTAATGTTGATTCAAATTTGTTCATGAGGGTAGGATAGGGCCACAATAGGGTATCAAAGTTTAACATAAGAATACATAGGAAAAAATCTTTCAAAATCATTTCAAAAGAACAGCAAAGTTATACTTATTTGCAAGTATCATCAGGTAAGGTAGATTCAAGTTGTTTAAATCATGAACCCCAGGGGCAAGGTTGGGGCCATAATCATAGTTTGAAGAAGGATAACAGAAAAATCTTCACAGGAACAACAAAGAAATGATTGAGCATCAAAATATAAAAACATCAAAATCAGTACAGATTTAAAATTGTTCAAATCTCCGAATCCAGTTTTATAGTTAAACATGGAACTCGTTTTTGCTTTTACATACAGTGTAGTATGTTTTGAACATATTATAGTGTAGTTTGTCGCTCCTGTGAGCGATGTGGCGCCTAACTTCTATTTAGATATTCGACCCAAATAGGACTAAATTTTCTAACCTTTAAATATTTACTGTTTATATAATATCCTGATATTATTTAAATGCATTTTAGAAAAGCAATCAAATTACCAAAAGAATTATTACCATAGCAGAAATTAATCATTGATGATAGCATTGGAGATTATATGGAAGTAATTAAGTTTTGAAAATATGTATGATATGGAATAAAAAAAACTATAAATATTAACTGCTACGGTGGAAAGGTGTATTTGTTCATTAGGAATAGATACACAATTGAAAAAAAAAAATTTTAACGTGATCGAATTTTTTTTTGTTGAATATTTTGTTTATTTAAATTAATCAAAGGGGGATATTTGATGGTCAGGAAAAGCTCATAAATCAGGACATATCCCACTCTTACATATTGAAACTGAAACAGGCACGTAGTATCCGGGGGGCCAGGGGGGCCTGCCCCCCTCCCCCCCACTTTTTTCCCTAAAATTACCATTACTATAGAAAATGCCTATTGAAAAGATGGTTGACCCCCCACTTTATACCACAGTATATACATAGCAAGAAAATATAGGGAAAAATTGAAAGTGAAAGGAACTTTGCCTTGAAAAAAGTTGGCCACTACCCCCCCCCCCCCCCCCCCCCGCCCCCCACGAAATAGGATTTTCGAGTTTGGGTAACTTTTCAATTTTCGTTTTTTTTTTTTTTTTTTTTTTTTTTTGCTTGTCAACTTTTTTTTAGGTAAGTAAAGAAAATTTTCTCAGGTTGGCCCCCCCACTTTCAAAAACGATGCTACGTGCCTGTGAAAGATGGAAATTTTTTTCTAAATGTACTGAGTACCGGGTATTCATCACATTCACATATGTTTTGTACTCAATTCCACTGAATCTGAACACAAGACGAAAGACCACCTTTAAGTAATCGCTTAATGGTAGCTTAATGGTGACTTAATGGTGGCTTAAAGAAGTTAATTCCTTTAAGCCACCATTAAGCCACCATTAAGCTGCAACTTACAGGTGCTTAATGTCCAAACTTCATTAAGCTACCATTAAGCCACCATTAAGCTGAGCTTAATGGTGACTTAATGGTCAACCCTCATTAAACTTTTACGCATCTTATATAGAATCTTTGAACTAACTTTTAGTTATTTTAATATCATTTACGCAAAATCTATTCCAACTCATAATTCTGTCTAGATCATAATTTCTACGAGTTTTTTGTCAACATGCATAAACTTGATCACTGGGAACAAAGTTAGCTAATAGCCAAAGGGGCCTGCTCGAGGTCTGTATTTTTTTCTTAAAATCATTTAAAGTGATAATATTACAAGACATCCTGTATCAGAACCGTATATTATTTTTTTTTAAATAAATTATTATTACATGCGTTGTTTTTATTTTTAGTGTATATGATTTTAAAAAATAAATAATTATTACACACCGTGAGCAAGTCCTTGTGAAATATCTTAAATTTACAATACCAAAAATCAATTTGTTCTTAAAATTATCTATATTCATGAACACAAAATATATATTACTTTTTAAAAACAAAATGGTATTTTTATTTCATGTGTTAAAAGAAACATTCCGCTAAAGAATTCACAGGAATATAACTATATAATCTCATGAAAAAAATCTCTGTCCTTTTTTTTGGGGGGGGGGGGGCTACTGGTATACAAATGTTTAGTTTTCAAAGATTGACTTTTACCATGAAAAAACTTTTTAATGGCTTTTACATCATGAATAATTCTAATTAATTCGTTATTTTTTTAATAATGCAGCGGTAAGTATCTGTCAAAATCTAGTCGGTCTTCAATGATTGTTATTTCAAAATCGATTTTCGGAGGAACGGCCGATCAGACTAAACATGACATCCGACCAGATGTATGCACATTGAGAAACGGGGTAAGATTAACGGATGATCAGTGTACAGTAAACCGACTGGTCAGACAATAGACCTTAATTAGGAGTCCCCTCGTCCCCGGTTAACTAACAGGAAACTATACATACACAACGTACACTGACAGATTTTAATGATCAATTATTTTTAAAAAAAAATTAAATTTAAAGCAAGCAGATAACAAATTAAAAATTATGATTCATCGTAAAAAGTCAATTATTTTGATACCCATTATGATACAAAAAGAATTGAAACTGAATATGATATCCTAAAAAAAAGTTTTTGTAAACGTAATTAACCAGGTAACTCTTACGCGAGGATTGTCACTAAATTGTTGACACAGAAACCGTTAATATCCGTAGTATATTAAAAATAATAGTAGAATCTGTTTTTTCCTCTTTCTTTTTCGATGATAGACTTTTGTATTTTATCTATAATTAATTTATTTTCAATCATGATTTAATGCTTACATTTCGAAAATTTTTGAGTAACAGAGCGAAGAACGCAATCACATTACATCAATCTAAAAGCCGAACTCAGTGTAGAAATATTTATTAATGTGTTAAGATCCACAAATAAAATTGTTTATATTTTGATTAATAAATCAATTCAAGACTTTTGGAAATGTTCAACAAAATACTAGTAAATACCTTTACAAGGCCAAACAAATTTTGAAAAAAATAAAGGTTAAATATTTAATATTTCCATCACACTAGAATGAGCGGCGATAGCCTAATGGATAAGGTGTTCGCCTTGCAATCATAAGGTCCTGAGATCGCGCCCCGACTGTGGCGTTTTTTTTTTTTGTTTTTTTTTTTTTTTTATCTTCAATTTCGTTCTTTTTCATTATTTTTACCAAATCAAGATATAAGCGAACTCTACATTTATAATATTGATAACAAATCACTATAAAAATAATTTTTCACACATATAAACAATATTATCGACTGCTTAATGTGACTTAATGGTGGCTTAATGGTAGCCTAATGGTAGCTTAATGGAGTTTGGACATTAAGCTCCTGTAAGTCTAGCTTAATGGTAGCTTAATGGTGACTTAATGGTGGTCTAAAAGTTACCATTAAGGACCTGTAAGCCACCATTAAGCTACATTTAAGCACCCATTAAGGACTTTGAGTTGGATTAATGGTAACTTAATGGTGGTGTAAATGTTACTTAAAGGTGCTTAATGGTGACTTAATGGTGACTTAAAGACAACCATTAAACCACCATTAAGGACCTATAAGCCACCATTAAGCCGGACTTAAAGGGTGTGTTTCATCTTGTGGAAACTAATTCGGATACCTCAACCTCTATATTACTAAATACAGTAATTAAATTTTGTGTGTCTTCCCGCTCTAATTGGTTGATTTCCAAAAAGGAAATTATTTTGTATAATGAGGTTTGGTATGGGGACACACATCCTTGATGACCAGTTTAATCATCTTATCCATGTCATTTCCTCATTTTCAGTCCTTGGAATCCATGGAAAATAACAGATTTAATAAATTTACCTTTAACTTCAAACAGTTAGTCGTTCTTACCTCATGAAAACAAACATCATGGCTGCTAAATCTATGTATCAGTTATTACCTCCCCTCGCTTCCAATCACTCCCGTTACTACGGTTTTATTATTGCGCGGTAAATTTGAACTCGTAAAAAGCAACACAAATTTACATCCGAAACAACAACGGCGTATTCGTGCCATATTGATAATGTAGAAATTTTTTTTAATCGTTTGAAAGATTTAAGAAGACGTTTGTACGATTTAAGACAACGTTTGTACAATTTGTGAAATCGTTTGTACAATTTGTGAAATCGTTTGTACAATTTAATAAATCGTTTGAACAATTTGTTAAATAGTTTGTACAATTTGCTATATCGTTTGAACAATTTGTTAAATCATTTGTACAATTTGTTTCTTAAATCAGTTGTACAATTTGTTAAATCGTTTGTACGATTTTTTAAAAAAAAGTTTGTACAATTTAGGAAATTGTTTGTACGATTAAGAAAATCGTCTGTACGATTTGCTAAATCGTTTGTACGAATTAGAAAATCGTCTGTACGCTTTGTTTAATAGTTTGTACGATTTTTTAAATCGTTTGTACGATTTTTTAAATCGTTTGAACGATTTAGAAATCGTTTGTAAAATTTGTTAAATCGTTTGTGCGATTCAAAAAATCGTTTGTACGATTTAGAAAATCGTTTGTACGATTTTTTTGTCTTCTGATTCGGAACAGAAGCGTACTTGATAAGAAACCGGGTAAAGCTATAGTACAGAGAAACCCATTCGCTGCTTACTATAACAGGTACAGAAACACTTATAATAAATTGTATCTTGTTACTTAAACTGTATGAATATTATTGTAATGTTATAATTAGTAAATCATTATATCACAATTACATTCACACTGTTCATTCAATTTTGTCATGTTTGTTAGCCCCACATGAATGACCATAATACTATGATGACAAGTCACATCTTCATAAAACTTCATAGACCATTAGACATGACGAGATAAAGCATCTACTCAAGGTCAGTCTGACATCCACTACTTTTTACTACTTTAAGACTTTAGTTTTAAGAGTAAGATGTTGCAGCAACCTTCTTTTGTTTATGACCTACAAAAATGATGTATAAATGCTGTTATTTCAAATACCAGACAGATGCCAGACAACTAATGTTCTATATCTATTCCAATGCGCCGCAGGTTTCAAAATAGCTTTAAAGGTGCAAACAATAAAGTATGCCTAGTATGGGTTAACAAAAATAAAGTAAAACTCTGCTAAAGGACTAATACCCTATCGAAACCCGTGTATAAGGTAACTTTCAGATCTAAGTCCACCTTGACCTTGGTCATAGGTCCTTGGACAAGATTACGACACATCCTTGGGTCATGGAGATTAACTGTATGAAGTATTGGCAACATCCAACATACCAGTAAGAAGTTACCGACAGTCTAGATACGATTGATCTGATGGACAGAGATGAGGTGATTCCAATATAAACCCCTCAATCTTTGTTCTAGGGGGTATAAATCGTACAAACGATTTAACAAATCGAACAAACGATTTTCTAAATCGTCCAAACACTTTTCTAAATCGTCCGAACGATTTAACAAATCGTACAAACGATTTTCTAAATCGTTCAAACAATTTTCTAAATCGTTCAAACGATTTTGTAAATCGTTTGAACGCTTTAAAAAATCGTACAAAGGATTTTAAATTTTGTTCTACATTGTCAACATGGCACGAATACGCCGTCGTACGAAGCTGTTTTATTGTTTTAAAATAAATTCTAAGAATTATTGTCATTCCTTAAATAAACATTAATTATACTTCCACAGATGTCAAGGTGACATATTTTACTTTTTGAACTGTCACTTGTTTTGGATCTACCAGAGCAAAATGTAGACTTTACATTGATATTATAAAAGAGACGGGATGTATCATTTAAGTGATCTCTGTAGTAACAGTACCTGTTATGGGAACTATAACATCGTATGCCCTTGATTAATAACATAGTATATGAATGTACATATTAACTAACTCTTTATTGTATCATAATACATTGCGTATAAGGTTATGTCACGATTTTTTTTTCGTAGTTACACATGTATGTTTTGACATAATGGATACCTTACTACGTAAATGGAGTTTTTGAACAATATAGAATATCAATGTCACTCTTCATTTTCTGCCGTCCATTTGGCAGTTTATGTTAAAATACAAACAAAAAAATTTTAATTTCTATTTTATTTCTTAAAACGAATTCATTTAAATCCAGAAAATATAAAAGGAAAACATTAAATTACAGAGGGAAAAAACTTCTCTTTCACTACAGGTATAAATGTTTCTTCCATTCCATTTGGATAGTTCAATGAGCCTCAATTTTATGTCGTAAAAAGTTCATGGAGCTCTTCTTTTAATTCACATATGCGTAACTATGCAAGAAAAATAAAAAAAAATAAAAATCGTACCTTAATTCTCTTAATCAGAGAGTGTATAATAACGCCAAATATTCATACATATGAAAGAAATTATACTTGTTTGAATTGAAAAGGCACTGTCACGACTGATGCCATTTTACCGCAGAACTTATCACTTGCGTATCAAGTAATCTGCCACAGTTAAATGACAATGTCAAAGTAGGATTTTATATTTTCTTACAATGAATTCTGTTACCTAATGACGCCGGATCATCATCAGAGTCCCCCTGAAAGAGGCCTCGTATTTAACTGTGGGATACCAAATCCACTCCCAACTTGGAGACCAGGGACCGTTCAGAAAGGCGCGGTAACACTTGTTGAACCACCAGCCTCCTTTATATAGAGAAGCACAGCTTGCTGTATTCGCCGGATCATTATCTCTGTCTGGAGTCGAGAAATACATCCCAGACAGGTCACGTGTTACATCCCCAGAGTTCAGCATACCGTCACCTGTTGAATATTAAAAAAAAAGAATTTTATGCAATGGTTGATGAAATCTTAACTATTTGAAATTTCATATGGAAGGGTTGATTTCATGGGTCTACTTATTTGAATGGGTCTCCTAATACCATTAAATCAACAAAATTTTAAATTTCAAGGAACTTTAGTGGTTTAGCCATAGCAAGAAATTAAGATATTATTGTAAGATATATATAGTTTAAATATTAAAAAAATCACCTTTACGTTAAAGTTTAAATTAATGCTACATAATGTAAGTACTAGTTTATTTCAATTTAATACGTTTTATGGCCCCCTTCCCCTCTCTCTCCTTTGTTTTCCTACGTACTTTTTTTTACTTTATATCTGACTTTGTGTAACATTCTGTCACATACCTAATGTTCCCTGTGCGGGTCCCGCCAGAAATAGTTTATACTTCTCTGTTTCGTCAGAAATGGCGAACTTTTCGTACAACTCGTACAGCCATATATCATTTTGGACAGTGATGGAGACATAAAGAGACGAGTTTTTTCCCTTTGTTAACTGATGAATTACATCATTTCCTGTAGTAAGATAAATAGGCGTATTGCAATGCACGATTGTTTTATAAGTAATATCCCCCAAATTTATATTTTTAATCTATTTCAACCAATTTGCTGACCATTGATTGGAAGAGTTCATCGTATTGAAGAGAAAATTTATATTTTCTCTTGCCCTCGAAAATATTTTTTTTCATAGACCTTTCCGTTAATTGTTTCAATCATGGAAGAGGAAACAACATAAGCGTATTTATGCCCTCTAGTAAAATGTTCGGTTTTTTCTCCACATTGTAACAATTAAATGTTTAAGAACTATCAATCAGAATTTACAAATATATGTACATACATGTATTTACCTGTGTTAAAATCGGATCTAAATTTGCTTTGTAAAATTGAAATGTTCCTAAATAGAAAATTTGTCAAATATGAAATTGGAATAATGGCCAAGCTTAAATAAAATTTAAAGTGTATTGTTACGGGGCTCTTTTGCTTCTTACTTCTTGGAAATAAAAGATGTAGTTTTAATATAATTTATAAGAAGTCTATATTATTCATCATATGGCGTCAGCAAGACACAGCAAAAATTTGTATCCTTATTCAGGATGAAAACCGTTCTCTTTCCATATTCAAGAATATTTGCCTTATTCAGGTCTTTTTAAGCACCTGTTTCCTTATGCAGGAACTATGCTTCTTATTCAGAACCACGCGAGCTAACAGACTGACAAATCAAGGTTTCGTCAAAGGTCAACATGTCTAAAATATTGTTTTTACAATAGCTCCAAAACTATGTGTGGTATAAGGTCAAAATGTTTATAGTTCATAAACATTTTATTGATTTATAGATAGACAGTATCGCTTGATAAAAATATTTTTAAAAGATTTTTTGGGGGAGAAAAATTGTATCAGAAAATGTGCATATTTTTTTTTTAAAAATGCACCTGCTTAATTTTGTCCTTTTTTTGAAAACCATTTTTGCAGAAATAATGTATGTTTATCTGAAAGGCTGTTAACATTTGGACAAAAAAAAAACTTTCCAGAGGCTATCCAAGTCTATCTTGCCCTTAATTGCAATGATGGTTTTCACTAAGAGTACGGAATTAATTAGGTCTATTTTTGAAAATATATGCATTTTGAAGAAGAATTTTTCTATATTATTATTTTTTCCAAGTATGTTGTAAAAATAATTTTTTTGAGCGCATGACCTTTGACGAAACCTTAACATAACTCATGGTTTGTATACCAGTTATAATGATCACGTGATTAAAGCGACATAAATACATTTTAACAAAAACGATAATCATGACACAAAATAAACATTGAAGTTATTAAACGTATTATTTAAAAAGTCAATAAAAGAATTATTTATAACAGTCTCCAAAACAGTATATTTACCGATCCAAAGATCCTGTTCTGGTGAACCGAAACCATTCTTATACGCCGCCCAGTCCTTGTCAAAGCTCAGTAATCCATTCACTCGTTTTTGTATGACCTTCCAAAAGAAAAAAAAAATCCGGTTATTTATTCCGTTACGTTTGTGACGAATATTTCTTTGTTAAGTGAAAACAAGATTCTGATTCTGAATGCTTTTGCCCTGTATCAATGCCCTGCAAATATGATTGAGAGAATCCAATAAACATTTCTGTTGCCAGTTTTCAAACTTAATTGCTAGATACCGTCCATCCACCTCCCAATGTGGACATGTCACAGTACACACTGACAGGACGGGTGTCGTTATCATTAGGATAGATCTCGTATACACCGGAGTTAGTGTGACCATTCTCAAGGAGATCCTTACAATCAGCACGCACTGAAAGAGAAAAATAGATTTACTCTAGGAAATCTATGAAAGTTTGAAAATGAAGAACCCCCCAAAATATTTTTTTTCTATTCACTTTTAACATAAAGCTACGATGGTTGTTCGAAAAGTTTGTGGACTACTGTCATATCTTTTTTTTATTTAACGTCATATGCTATCAAAGTTTGGTAGAATATTTAATCATCAAATCCAAATGATCTGTATTGAAAATTTTGAATTATCATGATTAATTTCAAACCTATGAAGAATTGAAAAATTGAAAACTGCAAAAATCGGATCGTGGAACAGGTCAAAATCAGTAATTCACAAACAACATACGGAATAAATATAGCAATGGCTGTATACAGAGCGCCGAGCGCATGGCCAAATAACATGGCTACCCATTTTTAATCGACTAAGCTCACCGTCTGAAACAATGTATATTTCAGTGTGAGAATTGGGATTCCCTCTTGTGGCCCTACCCGACCATCGGAGGTTATGATTTAAATATTTAAGAATCTACACAACCCCAGAATGCTTCCACAAAAGTTTCAGCTTTTCTGGACTAGTGGTTCTTAAGATTTTTTTTGTTAAAATGACTCCACCCGATTTTCGTCTTTTCTTGATAATCTCCCCCTTGGAAAGAAGATTTCCCCTTTATTTCAACTTCCCTTCATCCAGGGATGCTTTGTGCCAAGTTTGGTTAAAATTGGCCCATTGATTCTTGAGACGTTGAAAATGTGGAAAGTTAACAGACGGACGGATGGAAATACAGACGGACGGCGGACATAAGGTTATCAGAAAGGCTCACTTGAGCTTTCAGCTCAGGTGAGCTAAAAAAATGTCATTTTTAGTTGTGATATGGAAACATTACCAGGGTCTTAATGAGGAAGTTTTACAATGAAATATGAAGAAAAAAAGTATCTTAAGGAAGTTCGGAATTCTAATTTAAATTTAAGCCAACCCCCGGGGTGCAAAATTTGACTGATTTTAACTTTGTTCGTTCAGCCAATATGCTTGGCTGAGTTATGTGCTCTTGCGCCTCTTGTTCTAGAAGCAAGCATATACATTTTGTATTCGATAAAGATCTTGAATGTACTGGGGTACGTTTTTTTAACGTTTTTTTCCAAACCTTGACAAACCAAGTCCGTTATCCAGGTCCCATTTTTATGGCACACGATCATTCCGGATCCTCGCTGTTCAAAGGGTTTCAAGCATTTAATGTGCATCCGTTTTCTTATTCCTATTCCGTCCCAGTCTTGTACATTCCACGTTGTATTTGTTTCTTTACTGACAGGGATCCCACAATCTAAGAAAATTTCTGTCAAATTTACAACTGTAAACAATATCTAAAGAAGTAATATTGATTGATTGTATGTTGTTTAGCGTCCCTCTTTTGAGAACCTTTTACTTACACGGAGACGCAGCCACTTGAGCTACAAATTTCGTCCTATAATCGGCACTTAAGACCATTGAGTTGTGATGGATGTATTTCATGCCAGCACGTACTGTGACAAAGGACCTTGATTTGTATTCGGTCTCATTTGAAGGACTGGTCTCAACGTTCCACAATAGGATTTGAACGCGCGACGTAAGGATCGACTCATTTCTTCGCGACTGACGCTCTAATCACACTGGTTACATTACTAAAGTACACAAAAGGCATTTTAATTGTGAATGAAATGTGACAAAAACGAGCAGCAAAGATGCTTAAGATAATAATTAACATTTACATCCAATGAATAGTTTCTCCTCTATTTCTTAAGAAAACCCATTGCGTTAATCAGTGCATGAACTACACTAGGCATGTGACCTGTATCGATTTCTTGATCAGTGGCTGTTCCATCAATGAAACGTACTAAGACGTACCTATCAATGATACACTAAGTAATCTTTTTAATCCTATTTTAAACTAGTGCTAATTGTAAAGGGGACCGTTACAGATGTTCCCCAAACGCTCCCCAACTCCCTTTTGGTGCCATATTCCCTGTAAGCTTCATTAAATAAGACAAACTCTATGCATTTGAGACTTTAACAACGTTTACCCAGAAGTGTACCAAGTTCATTAAAATTTTAGCTTTGCACGCGTGCACATGTGAATGCAGATGCGTAATGACCATATCATCTTGTCTACACAATCTATATATTTCAATATACTAAATATTAAAGTATTTAATCCAAAAGTAAAAAATACTCTCATTCAAGTGTATTTTTGAATTTACTCATTTCACGTGCACGCACGTGCATACATGAGCATGGTGACCATACCTTCTTGTAGAAGTCCATTACATCTATCTATGTTCTAAATCCCACCCTGTTTAGTTGAAAACCAAGGGAGTTATAGGAGTTTTAAGTTTCAGCCGATCAGATTGCAGCCCAAGTACACGCACGTGTATGCATGTGCATGGTGACCATACCTTCTTGTAGAAGTCTATTATATCTATCTATGTTCCAAATCCCATCCTGTTTGGTTGAAAACCAAGGGAGTTATAGCTATTTAAAGTTTGAGCCAATCAGATTGCAGCGCACGTGCATGCACGTGTTTTCATGAAAATTGCTATATATCCTGTTGTAGAATATCCTAATGCATGGCAAAGTTCAAAATTTCAAAGGATTTTGTCAAAAAACAAGAAAGATATTGAGACTTTAGTTTCAACCAATCAGAGCAAAGCGCACGTGCATGTGAGATCTTGCTATTTTGACCATGTCATATTGTCTGTGTTACTAATATATCCTAATATTGTGAGTTTCAAAGCATTTTATCAAAAATGTAAAAGGTTACGCTTATATTCATTATATTGACCATTTCTCGTGTTGCACGTGGGCGCTCTTGCAAGCACGTGCGCGCAAAATGACCTTCGTTCCGCAAATCTACATAACATGTCTACTGACCCTAAAAACATTTCACCTTAGTCGGATGTTTAGTTTACGAGATCATTCGCGGACAAAAAAGTGCCCAGGAAGAAGAAAAATAACTAGTGCTAATTGTAACGGGAACCGTTACAGATGTTCCCCAAACGCTCCCCAACTCCCTTTTGGTGCCATATTCCCTGTCTTAATTAAATAAGACAAACTCTGTGCATTTTTTACTTTAACAACGTTTTCTCAGAAGGATACAAATTATATTCAAATTTTAGCATTGCACCCGCGCGCACGTGAATGCATGTGCGTTATGATCATATCATCTTGTCTACACTAGTACCTACATATTTTAATATACAATGTATTAAAGCATTCAGTCCAAAAGTATGAAAAATCACTCTTTCAAGTGTATTTTTCATTTCACTCGTTCCAAATGCACGCACGTGCGTGCACGTGCATGATGACCATACCTTCTTGTAGGAGTCCCTTATATCTATCTATATTCTAAATCCCATCCTGTTTGGTTGAAAAACAAGGGAATTATAGCCATTTCAAGTTTAAGCCAATCAGATTGCAGCACACGTGCATGCACGTGATTTGATGATTTTTTTTTTCTATATCATATTGTAGGATATCCTAATGCATGACTATGTTTTAAATTTCAAAGCATTTCGTCAAAAAACAAAGGAGATATAGCCATTTAAAGTTTCAGCCATTCAGATTGAAGCACGCGGGCATGCGCATGATTTCATGAAAATTCTTATATATCATGTTGTAGATCTTCATAATGTAGGTCTATGTTCAAAATTTCAAAGGATTATGACAAGAAACAAGAAAGATATTGAGACTTTAGTTTCAGCCAATCAGAGCGAAGCGCACGTGCATGCGCGTGAGATCTTACTTTTTTGACCATGTCATTTTGTCTATGCTTCTAATATATACTTATAATATGAGTTTCAACGCATTTCATCAATAATTTAAATAGGTACGCCTGTATCAATTATATTGGATATTTCTCGTGTTGCACGTGCGAGCTCTTGCAAGCACATGTGCATGCACATGCTTTCATGATAAATCTTATATTACAGGCTGTAGATCTCCCTAATGTATGACTATGTTCAAAATTTCAAATGATTTTATCAAAAAACAAAAAAGGTATTGAGACTTTAGTTTCAGCCAATCAGAGCGAAGCGCACGTGCATGCGCGTGCGATCTTGCTATTTTGACCATGTCATCCTGTGCATACTACTAATATATCCTTCCATTATAAGTTTCAAAACATTTCGTCACAAAATAGAAAAGATACGGTTATATCCATTATATATTGGTCATTTTAAGTTTTGCACGTGCGCGCTCTTGCAAGCACGTGCGCGCAAAATGACCTTGATTCCGCAAATCTACATAACATGCCTACTTACCCTAACAAGAGGCCCACGGGCCTTATAGGTCACCTGAGTATCATGTAACAACTTTCCAGCGATTATATTCGGCTCGTGTTTTAATCCAAAAGCCATGAAATTCACAAATTTTGAAGGAGGCACCATTGCTTATCAAAGGGCAGATTTCAAAGCATTAATTTATTTTATTCTATTAATTTATTTTTAGTCAAAGTACCCCCCTGGTACCCCTGACCCAGCGGCCCTCAAATTATCTATTTTGAAAGAGGCCCCTTTCTTCATTATAAGGCCAGCATTTTTTTATGTTTAGGTTTAGTTATGAACATGAGAATAAAAAAGTCCCAAAGGAGGAGGAAATAATTTTTTTTTTTTTTGATAAATCAATTATTAACATTTGTACATTCTTTTTTTAGGGTATTCTAATAGGCTCCTTACCACCGGACACATAATGCTTACAAATAGGAAAGTAGAACATTTAATTGCTTATTTCATCATCTGCCAGTTTGGGCCAGTTATATAAATTTTGTGATGTTGGGTCAAAATATATTTTTAAAAAAATCAATTCTTTAAAAGTCTTTCAATATATCTTCATTTTTTTTAATATGTGTTAGGTGAATGTGTAGACATTGTTCTAAAATTTACTTGATGCCTAAAATTATAATTCCTATCATAAAACAGACAGGGAGTATCGGTGAGTAGGGTGAACGTTTTTTCAATTAAGTGTAAAAATAATTTTTCTGGCTGATACAAATGATACTACATGCCTCTATATATTTGTATATTCTTGCCTTTTAATAGTTGAATTTTTTTTCATTTCTTCATGCAGGTTATTGTTTATTTCTTCCTCAAATGGACTTAACTTCTCCCATAGTTCTATTCATTACATCTGATGCATAAGCAACCCTTTTCTGAAGAATGATGCTTAGACTGTAAGCTATAACAGAGACCTAGACAATGTCGCTGGCAAAATGCAATAGCTACCACGAGCAGTTTAAAACCTGGGGAGGAAAATAATTTACAGACAGATACTTTTGAAACGAAACATAATTATCTCACCAGCATGTCATTGTGCAACAAAGTCGTCAGCATTTTATTTGTCCTTTGAAGGGGTGAAAGGTTTTGAATGGCACTCGTATCGATGAATTTTACACTAAACCAAGCTATCTTCTCAGATCTAGATTTATTACCCGCCGTTTCATCTTAAAACCGGAAGTGCGAGTTCGTAAATTTGAAATCTCGATCCCGACTCAAATTTGACACCGGAAAGAAATTTTTGTTTTATTTTTTCTGAAAATTCAAAACCTTGAGCGGAGGGTTTGTAAAACAGAAAATAAAATAAATCCTGGCCTTAAATATTTAATTAGATCATTAGTATATTAACCAGGAGCAAAGAATTCATGCATTTCACTATATAATCATTAGAGCCCCACCCTAAAACAAGAACCCCTGACCCTGCCCTGGGGCCATAAAATTCAGAATTTTTGGTATAGGCACTTTTGCTCATCATAACTATGTACTTAGTTAGTTTATTTAATACCCAGGAGCAGAGAAGAAGATTTTCAAAGTATTCATGTATTTTCACTATATAATCAATAGAGCCCCGCCCTAACACCAGAACCCCTGACCCTGGGGCCATAAAATTCACAATTTTGGTAGAGGCACTCTTGCTCATCATAACTATGTACTTAGTTGGTTTATTTAATACCCAGGAGCAGAGAAGAAGATTTTCAAAGAAATAATGCATTTTCTCTACCTACTTATTTAGCCCCGCCCTAGCTCTAGAACCCCTGACCCCAGGGCCATGAATTTCACAATTTTGGTAGAGGACTCATTGCTGATTACAATCATGCAAACAGTTTGACTGCTTGATGTCCAGGAGTAAAGAAGAAGATTTTTAAAGATTGCATTAATTTTAGTGGTTTTGGCCCCACCCCTCAGGCCCCAGGGGGGCAGGGATCATGAATTTCATAATTTTTGTTCCCCTTCACCCATATATGCTTTGTGCCAAATTTGATTGAAATTGGTTCAGTGGTTGCAGAGAAGAGGCTGAAAATGTTCAAATGTTAACGCACGACGGACGACGATGGACGAAAACAGAAAGCAATAGGTCACCTGAGTTTACTCAGGTGACCTAAAAAGGTTTCACCTAAGTCGGATGTGTAGTTTACAAGATCACTCGCGTACAAAATTTTCCCAGGAAGAAAAATAATAATAATAATAAGAAGAAGAAGAAGAAGAATAAGAAACAGAGTAAAAACAATATGTTCCCCAACTTCGTTTGGGGAACATAATAATAAGAAAGAGAGTACTTTTTAAAACAACATGTTCCCCAATTTCGTTTTGGGGAACATAATTATCATTTAAAAAGATAAAAATATAAACATAAAATGCCTTTCTTTGGTTGTTAGTACGGGAATCCGAATGAACGTCGCAGCTATTGCAGAAAAAAACCCAGATGTGATTGTGAAACACCATGCGCCCGGCGGCAACAAAGTTACAAAAAACTATTTTAAGCATGTAGGTCACAGTCAATGTCACAAGGTCATTGATATTAATGTTATTTGAAGGAACTTTAGCAGTGGAGTATGCATACCAAATATGAATTCTATATCTCCTATGGTTCAAAATTTATGGCAAAAGTTCGGAAATAGCTATTTTTTAGCATTAAGGTCACAAGGTCAATGACTTTGGTGGCATTCGTATGAGCTTTATTAATGAAGTATGCATACCTAATATGAAGTCCCTATCTCCTTTGCTTCGAAAATTATGACAAAAGTTTGAAAAAGCTATTTTTAGCATGTAGGTCACAGTCAAGGTCACAAAGTCATTGACCTTGCTGTTTTTTGAAAGAACATTATTAGTGGAGTACGCATACTAAATATGAAGTCTCTATATCTCAAGGTTAAAAAATTATGGCGAAGGTTAAAGTTTTCAGCAGTCAGACAAACAGATAAACAGACAGGATAAAAACAATATACGCCTCGGATCTATCGATCCGGGCATATAATTCCATACTGTAGACGTACTTTTTTCCACGAGGTCATAATTCCGCAGAATCTCTTTTTCTGTTTAATCCGCGGGTAGAAAAGTACGCGGATTTCTTACACTGTCACTAATTGCCTTGCATTTACATTAAGTACGCTTGGACAAATTTCCGCGGAAAATTTGTGACCGCGTACATAGAGTAAATTAATACCTCGCGGAAAAAGTACTTCTACAGTAACCTGCTTAGGCGGGTTATGTATTTTTTCTGCAATAGCTGCGACATTCATTCCCTACTAACAACCAAAGAAAGCATTTTATTGTTTAAATAAAACGTAACGTGTGTCCCCTTGTTAAGAAAAGTCCATATATGCCATGAATGAGAACATTCAGAGCGACTAGTATCAGCCATATTTGGCAGTTAACGTTTCAGCTTAAGTCTGACTGTGTGCTTTAAATCTCTACATCATTTCATTAAATAATTGTTATAAATTAACGCTGTACAGCTTCATAAGATCCTATATAAATTCCCGTACCATTAGCACCTTTCGAGTGAGCGCTCCTACCATTATCGGGAGGTCGTGAGTTCGAATCTTGCCCACGACTGACCTTAGCCAATGGAAAATGGGAAGCAACTGTTCCTTCGCCAAGCGCTCTCCACCATCCTTCGGATGAGACCTTAAAAAACGAGGTCCCGTGTCACACCAGGCGTTTGCACGATAAGGATCCCACACTGCTCAGTGACTCTTGAGGGCCGAGTAAAGGTGAAAATCTGAAGACCGTCAGTTTTATGGTAACGTCTACATGAGTAAAAATTCTCAAATATGACGAAAAACAACACAAACTCTATCGTACCATCACCAACAGTGACGCAGAACCTTTTGATTATTCGGTTTCATTGGTAGAACCATGTCCTGTTAAAATTAATATACTAGTAAAATATGAAAGCCCTAGTACCAACCGTTCAGAAGTCATGACCAATATTAATTTTATTTCAACATAAAGTTAAACTCTAAAATCAAAATTGTTGGTAGAAATGAAAGGTCTTGCATGTCTCACAATGAATACAAATTAAATTTTAAAATTATGCAAAAGTGAATCATACTCCAAAGTAAGGAGGTAAAATGTGTATTTACTCAAAAGAGATCTTACCACAAGGAACACACATGTGAAACATAAAAGTCTAAGCTCCAACCAATCAGAAATTTATGGCCAAGGTTGTAGTTTAAAATAATGTCTCCATATTTTCGATTACCCGGGCATAAATACAATAAAAACATACATTTATAAATTACATTTTTTAATTTGACTTTCAGCTTGTAGTTAATGACGATTTTTTTTATCTCACCTGACAAAACGCACTCGAATTTTCCAAAAGGTTTGGGGATGCATTTTTGGTTCTTTTTACAAGGTGGCCCTGCACACGACCCCGCGAGAACCTAAAATCATAAACCACGTACAAACAAGAGGCCCATGGGCCTTATAGGTCACCTGAGTATTGTGTAACAACTTTCAAACAATTACATTTGGTTCGTGTTTAAACCGGAGGCCATGAAATTCGCAATTCACAATTTTGAAAGAGGAACCATTGCTTTTCATAATTATAGACTTAGCATGCTTACTCTACTTACTTAATACCCAGAAGCAGATCAGAATAACAAAGAGAAAATGCACTTCCACTTTATAACCAGTTGTGCACCTCATTCCAAAGGAACCACTGACCCTGGGGCCACATATTTCAAAATTTTATCATAAAATGGTTGATTCATACATGTACCAAAGAGCAGATTTCAAAGCATAATTTATTTTAAGACTACCACCCGCCGGCATGAAAAATAACCATTTTGCTAGATGCACCTTTCTTCATCATAAATATATATACTTGGATCATTGGCATAAAACCCAGGAGCAAAGGAAAAGATTTTCAAAGAATTAATGTATTTTCACTATATAATCAATAGAGCCCCGCCCTAATAACACCAAAAAATTCACAATTTTGGCAGAGGTATTCTTCCTTATCATAACTATGTACTTAGTTAATTTATTTAATACCCAGGAGCAGAGAAGAAGATTTTCAAAGAATTAATGCATTTTCACTATATAACCAATAGAGCCCCGCCCTAACACCAGAACCCCTGACCCTGGGCTCATAAAATTCACAATTTTCAAAGAGGCACTCTTGCTCATCATAATGGTGTGCTTGGTTTTTTTAATACCCAGGAGCAGAGAAGATTTTCAAAGGATTAATGAATTTTCACTATATAATCAATAGAGCCCCACCCTAAAACCAGAACCGATGACCCTGGGGCCAAAAAATTCACAATTCTGGAAGAGGCACTCTTGCTCATCTTAACTATGTACTTAGTTTACTTAATGCCCAGGAGCAGAGAAGATTTTAAAAAAAAAAAGCAAATTCAAGGAATTGTGGTCCCCCGCTTTCGGTGTCTTTGTGGGTGAGATGTCATTTTTAATGACATATTGTGTGTAATATGAACACCCTATCATATATCATTTATTTAGAAATCATCATTGAACTCCAAGGTCAAGGTCAAAGAGTTGAAGTGTTTGGTATCTGATGAACAGTCTTCTCACAAGGTGAAGTATGAAAGCCCTAGCCCTTGCCATTCAAAAGTTATGGTGAAGGTTAAAGTCTTTTCATAAGTACAAAAATTCTCCAAGGTCAACTTCAAAAGGTCAAGGTTGTTGATATCAAATGAAAGGTCTTGCCACAAAGAATACATATGTGAAATATGAAAGTCCTAGTATCTACTGTTCAAAAGTTGTGGCAAAGGTCATAGTTTTTTAAAAGTAGGTTAAACTTCAAGGTCAAGGTAAAAGGGTCACAGTTCTTGGTATCCAATGAAAGGCCTTCTCACAAGGATTACATATATTAAGTATGAAAGCCCTAGTCCGTACCGTTCAAAAGTTATGGTCAATGTTAAAGTTTTTTCATAAGTTCGGAAATCTCCAAGGTCAAGGTCAAAAGGTCAAAGTTGTTGGTATCCAATGAAAGGTCTTGTATCAAAGAATATATATGTGAAATATAAAAGTCCTAGTATTTACGATTCAAAAGTTATGGCCAAAGTAAAAGTATGAAATTTTTTGTGTGAAAGTGGGTCAAACTCCAAGGTCAAGGTCAAAAGGTCAAATTTGGTGGTACCCACAGAAAGGTCTTATCACAAGGAATACATATGTGAAATATGAAAGTCATAGCTCCACTAAATCAAAAGTTATGGGCAAGGTTAAAGTTTTTGTGACGGACGGAGAGACGGACAGACTGACGGACAGACGACTGAGATTTAATGTCCCCTCGATTTCGCGAAAGCGGGGGACAATTATGCATTTTCACTACATCATCTTTATAGCCCCGCCCTAACACAAGAACCCCTAACCCTTGGGCCATGAATTTCACAATTTTGGTAGAGGACTCAATGCTCATTACATTCATGCCAACAGTTTGCCTGCTTGATGTCCAGGAATAAAGAAGAAGATTTTTAACGATTTCAATAATTTTAGTGGTTTTGGCCCCAACCATCAGGCCCCAGGGGGGCGGGAACCATAAAATTCACAATTTTTGTTCCCCTTTACCCATAGATGCTATATATCAAATTTGGTTGGAATTGGTTCAGTGGTTTCAGAGAAGAAGCTGAAAATGTTCAAATGTTAGCACATTACGCACGACGACGGACGAAACGGATAGCAATAGGTCACCAGAGTTACTCAGGTGACCTAAAAAGACACATAATTCTTGATCAACAGATTTTAAAAAAAAAAAAATGAAATTTGAACTTAAAGGTGAGTGACGAAAAATGAAGATAATAAAGTTGATCAACAGATGAAAAATAATCAAACTATGAACCTGAAAATAGTTTACAAAAACTAGAGATGATATTTGTTTAACAGATGTAAAAATAGTGAAATTTTGCAAATGTGAGCGTCTATACTCTACGATAAAGAACAAATGGTTACTGCAGGGGAAAACGCATGGGGACTTTTATCATAATAAATATATGAAAGTTGTAGATAAAATGAACGATCCTCTGTCTTTTGCCTAATACATGTAACCCATATACAAGGAATATAAATGGTTTAAATGTTCAATGCCAAACTTGTACAACTGGTTTTCAATAAATGAAATACAGTGAAAACTGTCTAATCCGACACATTGTGAATTCCGACATTTAATTACGTTCCAATTTTACTGTTTTCCATGTTTCTTTACACTGTTTAATCCAACACCGTGACTATTCCGACAAAAAATTCGTCTCCCAGTGCATGTCGGATAAGACAGGTTTCACTGTAATTGATTTTCAAATAATGTGTACTATCGCATAAGAAATACACCCATAGATTTCTCGAGAAATCACTAATCATACATGTTTATCGTAAAGTGTATATTTGAATATTGAAATTCAATCCACTTCTCTCTCTCTTTTCATCTGCATTACGTCAAGGGTTCGAATCCCACTATGGCACTTGGAGACCGGACCCTCGAATGAGACCGTATAAACTGAAGTCCCGTGTCGCAGTAAGAAGGATATACAGATAACGAACAGTATTCAATCTCAAAGTCCATAAAACAATACAAAATAAGAGCAGAGCAAACACGGACCCCCGAAACATCAGAGGTAGGATCAGGTGCCATGGAGGAGTGAGCATCCCCTGCCGACCGGTCACACCCGCCTTGTGCTCCTTGTCATGATCAGGAAATAACAGAAAAAATCCGTCGTCAATTCAGTGTATAAGTAATGGACTAACAATTGGTATGAAACACGAAATTCAGCATTTGACTCAATGATAAATTGTATTTGCTGACAAGGTCATTGTATCGACCATAGAACTTACAAAATAATGACTTTAAACGAAACTGCTGATATTCTTGTTTCATCAACTTGCTTGTCAATAATTTAGCTCGTTTCAGAAATTGTTCATACGAAGAGCATGCTCCTGCATTTCGAATCAACTTAGATATATATGCTCCGTATGCAGGTGATGAAGGTATATTGCTGCATAATAAGGGAGGTTGACGATAGAAAAGTTAAAGTCATCACGTTTATCATATATTACCATTGTGGTGCATGGCTCGAAAAAAAAACTTCCATGCTAATTGGTCCTATATGTAAGTGCCGAGTATTGAACAACATTTGCAGCTCTCCATCGGAAAGTGGTGACGTCTCCATATGATTTAAACATTCTTGAGAGGGCGGTAAACAGTAAACAATCAATCTTTTTCATCTCTCTTTCTCGCTAGATAGAGAATATAAAGATACTTACCTTATCCCAGTACTGGATGTCAGTGTATAACCAGCCCGAAGCTTTTCTGTAGAGTTTTTGATAATTTACGCTTCTTCTAAAGTTAATTTCACAAAAGTTTGCGCCTTTGTAATAATTGACCGATCTACACCTCTTGGTTCTCAGACACTCTTCAACACAGTCCAGTAGGCTATAGTTCACGTAAGATTCTATCATTCTATAAAGGAGTCTATAGCCATATTGTATGGAAGAATATCCAGCTTTTAAATCTCCATGGCAACATAAAATAATACTAAGGATCATAGGAACTGTTTTTAGATGCTGGAAGATTTTCATGATTCCTGATTAATAAAATCAAACGCTTTAAATGTCATATATGTTGTTAAAACATTTAATCCTCTCGGTGGATATTTAAAAGCATTACGCCTCTAAATTTTCTTTTTGTCAAATAAAGTGTTCAACGATATTGCACATTTAATTTATACCTAGTATTTAATCAATATTAACCATATAACATATTCATAAATAACAAACAAATACATATTGATCACCTGAAGAGGAATGGTTTAAAGTGTTTACATCGTTCCCTCTTGGTTTGCTTTAAACTAGACTGCGTAAAATGTCACTGTAGGCGTGCTTGATTGGTAGCTTGAATTTTTGGAATTGGCGGAATTACAATCAAGTTTGCCGAAATTCAATTCCGGCTCAGTTCTATCAATCCCGTGTTGGGGGGTGGTGTGAAAGGAATTTAAGATGGCGATTACTGTGTACATTTGCCAACAGTACCGAAAACATGTATGCATTTTTTCCCTGTATTCGGACCCTAATACAATCCTATAGACCTATTTGCAAATAAAAATTTAATATTGTTCTCATAGTTTAATTCAAATCATGTTAATACTATTGTTAAGTCCACATACGAGCAGCACACAGCAAACATCATGATATTCTATTCATCACAGCATTCAATAGCACTTTGATCCTCCACTGCATCTTACAATAAATCATTTAATAGCAAGAAATTCTTTATATGTCGAGCTGCAGCCATATTGTGAACTAATTCCGATTCCATTGATTGGTAGAATTTTTGGAGCTCTCGGAATTGAAATCTGATTTTACAATCAAGCACACCCAATAAAATACTTACAATAACATAAAATCTTAACGAAATATAGAAACATAGCGAATATGCAAAAAGAGCTCATTGAAGAGTTTCATGTTATTTTATTAGAAGGAAATAAAAAATTCAGATTAATGACAAATGGATTTAAAGATTTTTCATATTGCTGTTTTTAAAGCCATTTTCCCTGTGCAAATTAAAAAAAATTATTTACTTTAAAAGCTTGATTTTTATGTTAATTTATGTATCTCATATAAAGTATAACTGTTTTAAATTGTTCAATTTTTAACATAAAATCCGTTTTTGTCCGTCGTCGTGTGTCATGTGTTAACATTTGAACATATAGTATCAACAATTTTGGCACAAAGCATCTATGGGTGAAGGGGAAAAAAATTGTGAATTTTATATGGGGCCAAAACCACTAAAATTATTGCAATCTTTAAAAATCTTCTTCTTTACTCCTGGACATCAAGCAGACAAACTGTTGGCCTGAATGTAAAGAGTCCTCTACCAAAATTGTGAAATTCATGGCCCCAGGGTCAGGGGTTCTAGTGTTATTGATTATCCAGTGAAAATGCATGATTTCTTTGAAAATCTTCATCTCTGCTCCTGGGTATTAAATAAAAAAATAGTTAATGACAAATGGATTTAAAGATTTTTCTGGTGTTAGGGCGGGGCTCTATTGCTGTTATATTGAAAATGCCATTTTCTTTGAAAATCTTCTTCTCTGCTTCTGGGTATTAAATAAAATGTAAGTAAATAGTTAAAAAATTGTGAATTTTTATTTCTGGTGTTAGGGTGGGGCCTTATTGATTATATAGTGAAAATGCATTAATTCTTTGAAAATCTTCTTCTCTGCTACTGGGTATTAAATAAACTATGTAAGTAAATAGTTTGAAAAGTGCCTCTGCAAAATTGTGAATTTTGTGGCCCCAGGGTCAGGGGTTTTGTTATGGGGTTATTATATTGAAAATGTGAAAATCTTCTTCTCTGCTCCTGGGTATTAAATAAACTATATAATAAATAGTTATGATAAGCAAGAGTGCTTCTTTTAAATTTTGTGGCCCTTTGTTCTTTTGATTATATAGTGTAAATACATCTTTGAAATTCTTTCCTTTGCTCCTGGGTTTTATGCCAATGATCCAAGTATATATATTTATGATGAAGAAAGGTGCATCTAGCAAAATGGTTATTCTGGGTCGGGGGGGGGGGGGGGGGGGTTTACAAAGTCTGAAAATAAATTAATGCTTTGAAATCTGCTCTTTGGTATTAATCAACCATTTTATGATAAAATTTGCAAAATTTTTAAATATGTGGCCCCAGGTTCAGTGGTTTATTTGGGATGAGGTGCACAACTGGTTATAAAGTGGAAGTGCATTTTCTCTTAATGTTACTATCTATCCTAGGTATTAAGTAAATAGAGTTGCACATTTCAAACTTTGTATAATAATGATAAGCAATGGTGCCTCTTTCAAAATTATGAATTGTGAATTTCATGGCCTCTGGTTTAAAACACACCAAATTGAATTGTTTAACATAACACTGTAAAAGATGAGTATAATATAACACTGTAAAAGATAAGTCAAGGGGGGAGGGTGTATTAGATTTTACAAGATTAACACCCCTTCACACATAGATGCTATAGGCCAAAATTTCTTGAAAATGGTTCACTTGTTCCAGAGAGAAGCTGAACATGTTTAATTGTTTATGTAGGACGACTGACGACAACAAAGTGCAATAGATATTAAAACAAATGGCCTCGTTTTTAATTAAGTCATGTGTGTTCTCATAAAAAAAGGATCCAAAGTCTTTAAATTATACCTAAGAATATTGAACATATTCAGCTTTGAAAGAGCACAAAAAAGAAATAAAGTTCGTTATTGGGCACAAATATACTGAATTTAAGAAAGAAGAAAATAAAGGGACATTCCCACTTTATCAGTCATGCGAGTTCAAAATATTCTAGCTAAACTCTATCGTTAATTTTTTGTTAACTTCCCGATTTATTAATTTTATTAAAAATGAATAACGCACAAGGGGAAAGCTAAGGATGGATGCTATCGCATTTCCTGCGTTGTGACGCTTTTGTCACCTTCAACTATTACTTCGCATTAAAATAAATATTTTACACGTTTTATATTGATTCTAATAGCTACGTTATTTTTCATCTTTTACATGTAATTTGTATCAGACATTTAATAAGGAAGTGCATGTTTTACATGCTCTCCAGGGAGAGAAAACAATCGGTTATTCTATTTGAATTCCTTTTTTTTTTTTAAAAATGCTGCTGATTATGACTTATGCACTGGTGTGATTGTTGCTTAGTTGTTGTTAGAGAGAAAAGTTCAGAACAAAATCGATCGTCACTTTAATGACCTATTGTAACATTGATGTTTAAAGTCTAAATTTAATTCATTGAAAAATGTATAGAATATTTACACACAATTTACTTTCTTTAAAAGTGAGAGGTGTTCAACTAATGACAAAATTTCAAAATTATCTCATAAATTAAAGACAATTATTTTTGTTTATAAAAAGTGTGTTTCGAAGGCACTTGAGAGTTCATTCTTTAAAACAATAACTTTAACGAGACACCGTGACGCATAAAAGTGGAAAACTGACAAATGTATAATTTTTGCATGACTCGACGTGTAAATTTTGTTCAATTTCTAAAAGTATTAGGTTTCCGAAAATTAAGTGTTTCCATAGTAACCATTGTCTCATGTACCAAAGAATGATTGTAAGTAAAACAAAATTGTGATTCAATCTTTTAAAGAAGAGGCCCATGGCCCACATCGTTCACCTGAGCACATAGGCTATGAAATAATAGAAAAAATCACTTCAGTATTGAGAAGTTTACAAGGGAATTGGGGGTCTGGAATTTGAAACTACCAACTACCTGATGATGCTTCCATCAAACAAATGCCTTTGCTGTTTTTGAGCAGATCATTTTTTTTCCCTATTTATTCATCCCCCCCCATTGTCGCCCAGCCCTACCCCTGGGAATCCTATTTAAATTGATTCAGTATGACTTTGTACTACCTGAAGATGCCTTCAAATTATTATGTTTAAACATGGCTTTTCCGTTCTTGGGAAAAAAAAAATCCTTGATATTTCTAGGCAAAACTTTGATCCCCAATTGTGGCACATCCTACCCAACCCCTACTTCCCGTTTATGACTTAAACAAACTTCAATCAACACTGCATGAGGATGCTTACAATAAGATATGACCAATCATGACTTTGTGGTTCTTAAGAATAAGAGTTTTTTAAAAAAAAAATTCCGATGTATTCACACCTATGGAAAACTTAAATCGTCCACTGTGGCCCCGCCCTATCCCTGGAGGTCATGATTTGAACAAACTTGAATCTACCGGTACACAACCTGAGGATGTTATCAAATAAGTTTTATCTTTCCTGACCCAGTGGTTCTTGAGAAGATTTTCTAAGATATTTCCTATATATTCCTATGTTAATCTTTGATCGTCAGCTGTGGCCCGGCCCTACCCCCCCCCCCCCCCCCCCCCCGGAGTCATGATTTGAACATAATTGAATCTACACTATCTGAGGATGTTTTCACATAAGTTTCATCTTTCCTGGTCCTGTGGTTCTTGAAAAGAAGATTTTCAAAAGATTTTTCCTATATATTAATTTGTAAATCTTTGATCGTCAGCTATGGCCCCACCCCCCGGGAGTCATGATTTGAACATAATTGAATCTACACTATCTGAGAATGTTTTTCAAAAGATTTTTCCTATATAATCCTTTGTAAATCTTTGATCGTCAGTTGTAGCCTAGCCCTACAACCGAGGGTCATGATTTCAACAAACTTGAATCAACACTACCTGAGGATGCTTCCACATGAGTTTCATCTTTCCTGATCAAGTGGTTCTGGAGAATAAGATTTTTAAAGACTTTTCCTATTTATTCTTATGTAAACCTGTGATCGGCCATTGTGGCCCCGCCCTACCCCCAGGGGATTATGATTAGAACAAAACTGAATCTACACTACCTGAGGATGCTTCCACATGAGATTCATCTTTCCTGGCCCAATTGTTCTGAAGAAGATTTTTTGAAAAATGCCATTAAATGTTCATTAATACATAATTATCTCCCCTTGGAAGAGGGCTTGGCCCTTCATGTGAAAAAACTTAAATCTCCTTCACCCAAGGATACTTTGTGGCAGGTTCGGTTGAAATTTGCCAGTCCAGTGGTTGTTGAGAAAAAGATGAAAGTGTGAAAAGTTTACGGCTACGACGACGGACAAATTTTTATCAGAAAAGTTCACTTGAGCCTTTGGCTCAGGTGAGTTAAAAAGGTGTTAAAACATATTTCTCACCTATGTATGCTCCAGTTGAATGTTGTTTACAAGTTTGAGCTAAAAAAAAAGTGGCTTTAATTGACATACAACGAAACGGTAGAAACCACCTTTTTTCCGGCACTTTTATTGTGCAGTCTTTTCTTAATTGCAGTTTAATTGTCATATCGTAGCTATATTCTCTGTATACTACTGATATCTTAAAAGAAGCACATCAATTTGACTCATTGAGTTACTTTAAATGTTGATGTACAACATTGATATCGACAGAAGGTTTAATTTGCCCCACTAGTGCGTTTCTCGATTTGCGTGAACTGAACTCATGAGGTAAGGGAAACAACTATCCTCCTTTTATCAGTTGTGCAGGTATGTCCATATCGCAGTTTTCTTAAAACAAGAACAAAGTAATTTGATTTCAATTTTATTGAAAACACTTTAATACGTACAGAAAGTCTATTATAATCAAGAACAATATGTGTTTTTGAAACACTGGTGCCTCCGTATAGCCCGTAAAGCCATAGCCCCACTCACTTAATAGCAAAATGTAGGTTAAATTTGACAACAGACAGGACAAAATATACCCCCGTAATCTTTCAATAGGGGAGGGGCATAAAAATTACACGAAATTGATTAAGTCAAAGAAAATTGTGTCTCTTGCAATACAGATGTAAAACGTTTCTTTCATGGGAAAAGTTCTGAGATCCTTTAGGAAGTCCTTTTTTAATTATCATCTGTGAGTGAAAGATTAAATATAAAAGACCCCTAAAGTATACATCTTAGAGAGTGGATAAGAAAGCAATCGAACGCCCTATATATGAAAAAATACCTCTTAAAAATATAAAGACATAGTGGTAAATCAGATGTCATATAACCATAAAATAAAATCATTCGCGTATCACGTAATCTGCCACTCTGAATCATAAATTAAAAAGAAACACCGAATATTGTTACCTAGCGACGTCTGACCATCATCATTGTTTCTCTGACGGATGTGCCATTCATAACTCTAGGATTCCAAGGCCAAGCCCAATCTGTAGTTGACAAGGGTCCGTTCAGAAAGGCGTTGTAGCACCTGTTAAACCACCAGCCCCCTTTAAACCTTATAGCACAGTTATAATCAGATGACCTGTCGTTATCCCTATCGTACGTAGTAAAATACATCCCAGGCAACCGAAAGCGGGAATCTGCAGTTAACATACTGTCACCTATTAAATTACAGAAAACCAAATTAAAATTAAACAGCTTCATTATTCAGATAATATTCTTTTCTGTTATACATTTGTTAATCCATTATAAATTCTTGTCAACTGAGTGGCTCAATTATCCCACCTATGGAAAGAAACGCTTGTCATTTTTATAACAGCAGCAACAGCTGAATCGTTTCTTATCTTCTACGTAAATCTTACAGCATCACAAAACGATATTGAACTCGTACAGCAGACAGAAAGTCGCCATAAAATAGCTCGTCTTTTTAAGTAAATAAATAAAGAGTTAAAAAGGCTGGTTGCAGAGAGATAAATTATTAAAAACATCAAAGTCAAAGTTTACATTTTTTAAATATTTACAAGATTATAGCATCACATAAACATATCGAAGTGTGGTCATTTGATTAAACAGAACTCACGTTAGCCAAAATTAAATTAAAATAAACGTCAAAAACAAGGCCAGAAAGATAACAATTAAAAACATCAAAACACAAAGTTTAACATCTAATTTTTCATTGTATCATCTCTCATTAAGAAGGGAACTTGTATGTCAACAGATTGTTAGTTATATATGTATGAACGTGGCATGGGCAGGAAGGAAGATGTTTTATGAACAGGTCTGGACATAGGGATTAAAAAAATTGCCTGGTCATTGGCGGTATGCCTTTGAGTCCCTTATTTACAGTCTAATGACAAGTTAACATGTCAGCCAAGCAATTGCTTAGCATCTGTATATCCAAGTACGTGTGATATATCAAAAGGTCGCAATTAGGACACTTTCGAGTTAGTTCATCAGAACTTATTGATTCCAAACTGATAAAGATTTCTATCATTCAATTTAAGTTTACTGTAGAACCACATCGTGATTAGAGCTTCTCCTCTAGAATCGCGGAGTGAGGCGTTAATCCTTACGTCGCGAGTTCGAATCCCACTGTGGGACTTGAAGACTGGTACTTCAAATGAAACTGTAGGTGTTTTCACGAAAACATTCCTCCCTGCTCAATGCCTCTAAGTGCCAAGTTTAGAACAAGGTTTGCAGCTTTCCGCCAGGAAGTGGTGTCGTCACAATTTGAGTGAAATTATCGAGATGGACGTAAAACAATAATCAAACAAACACAAAATTTTCTTCGGGTCAAATTTTGAAGATTATACGCAATATTTGTTCATGGGAATTTTATATCATAGTTTAGGAACTGCTGACTTGTAATGTTATATATTTGAAATTTAATAGAAAAAAAAGTTGGATTTCATGGATCTCCTTACTCCATAGAATCAACACAAGACGTCTGAAAGTAAAATAATATTTTTAATACTCCTATCAACACACTTCTATCGCAAATTTATACCTAATATTACAGATATGTAAAGCGTAATCAAATTTGCACGTAAGGTTAACGTTTAAGTTTAAATGAAGACTATTTTGTAAACAACACGTTTTACACCCCCTCACCCCTCTCGTTTATCGATATACTTCTTTTTTTCTCTTAATGTGACAAATTTGCCAATATATTTCACTATGTGTAACAATCTACCTGTCACCTACCTAATGTTCCCCGTGCAGGTCCCGTCAGAAATAGTTTATACTTCTCTGTTTCGTCAGAAATGGCGAACTTTTCGTACAACTCGTACAGACTTGTACCATTCTGGAGAGTGATGGAGACATAAAGGGACGAGTTGTTTCCCTTTGTTAACCGATGAATGACGTCATTTCCTGTATACAGATTAATAGGTGTATATTGCAATGCACACAGTTTTAAAAGTAATATTCCCCCAAAATGTGACAGATTATATTCTTTTTCAATTTAATCAAGGTACTGGGGAATCATCATTGTTCGTGGGGGGCTAATGTTCGTGAATGTTCGTGGATTTCGAGAGTCACCCTCACCAACGAATTTACATTCCCTGCACTAACGTTTATTTTGTTATCATATTAGTTCATTGAGTCATTATATTTACGAGTAACCCATGAAATTACATCCCCACGAACAGGTCAAATTTGGTTACAAACGAACCTTGACCACCATGAATTACAATGATTCCACAGCAGCTGACCGATTATGAAGATTGTTTTCCATATTCAACTGGACATTTATTTTATTTTATTCTCTCTTTGCCCTAAAAATTATATTACTGTAGACGTACTTTTTTTCCGCGGGGTCATAATTCCGCGGAATCTACATTTCTGTTTAATCCGCGGGTAGAAAATTACGCGGATTTCCTAGACTGTCAGTATACGCTTTACATTTATATTAAGTACGCTTGGACAAATTTCCGCGCAAAATTTGTGACCGCGTACATAGCGTATATTAATACCACGCGGAAAAATGTACTTCTACAGTATTTTTTCTTCTTAGACTTTTCGATTCTTATTACATGTATAATAGGGAAGGACACAACACAAGCATTGTAATATGGCCTAAAGTAAAATGGTATGTTTTCCTCACATTAATGTTTAAGTACTAATCAATGAGAATTACCAAAAACATGATGTAAATTACATACATGTAATAATCTGTGCTAGATTCTGGCCTTAAATTCCTCTGAAAAAATTGATATGTTCCTAAATGGATCATTTGTCAAATATTTAATCGGAATAATGGCTCAGTTTTCATAGGATTTTTATTTACCGATCCAAACATTCTGTTCCTGTGTTCCGAAACCATTCTTATACGCCTCCCAGTTCTTCTCAAAGCTCAGGGATTCATTCACTCGTTTTTGTATAACCTTCCAACAAAAAACACATCTACTTATTCATTCAATTTTTATAGAGACGAATATTTGTTTGTGGAAAGTTCAATAAAGATTCAGATTGTGTTTCTTGTCCCTTATCAATCACTTGCTCAACAGAATGAGATACAAATAAATATTTCTTTTGCCAATTTTAAAACTTAATTCGTAAAAATAACAGATACCGTCCAGCCGCCTCCCTCTGTGATCATGTCACAGTAAGCGTTGATAGGACTGGAGTCGGTACCATAAGGATAAATCGGGTATACACCGGAATTAGTGTGACCTTTCTCAAGGTGATCCTTACAATCAGTACGAACTGAAACAGAAACAAAATCACACGTATATTAACACTTGGAATATATGCAAGTTTTTAAAAAAAAAAGGACCCTAAAGAATCTTTTCCTCTTCAATTTTAATATATCGCTTATCTTGCACAGTTTTCTTACACTGCACTGCAAATACTTGTAGAATAGTATTGTGTTCTATAGTTTCTGCATTGACATTTTCATTCTCAGTCTTTATGAATGCCTTATTTCAGCTCAAATGAGAAATATTAGCACATAGTTTTACATGGAAATATACAGGAAATGATCGATTGTATATTGTTTTACGTCCCGCTCGAAAAAAATTTCACTCCATATAGAGACGTCAGCATATACATGTACCAAATTTTGACCTTTACTCGATACTCCAGGACATTGAGCAGCAACGGATTTTATCCTGCCAACGTCTGCCGTGACACGGGGCCCCGGTTGTTTGAAGTCTCCTCCGAAGGACCCGCAGCTTAAGATTCAGAGTGCAGGGCGCTCGGTGAAAGAACGGTGGGCTACACATTTTATCGACTAAGATCAGTCGCGGCCGAGATTCGAACGTACGACCTCCCGATCACTGAGTGAGTGCTTTGCGGACTGAGCTCCGTGAACGGTTTTCTCAAAAACAAGGAAGCTATTAGTCAAATTGATATGGAGAAATCCTTATGTAAAATTGTTCAAATCATGACCCTGAGGGTAGGGTGGGGGTCACGATAGGGATACAAGTTATATAAAAGATTATACGATAGAAAAAGAAACTGCTGATGAATAGCAGAGCCGTATTGATTCGGGTAATCGTTGTGGCCCATCTTAGGACCTCTTATTCAGGGATGTCAGCAAAATGATCAGTCGATCTATCTTCCTCAATTTTCTTTTAAAGATTCAATTACTGAGAAATTTAATATAAATACCCTTTAATATAAAAATGCTTCCATAACATTTATCCACTACAAAGATACATTTAAGTGTTATCATTGATTTAACAAGTAACTGAGCTTTAATAAACCTTTATTTCCACAGCATCTAAATTCAAATGTTTTCGTTCTCGTCGCTACAAAAATAATTTAATATTTTTTTTGCTTTTATACTGGGGACCACTTCTTTTCCCTTTTGATTGGTCCGTTTAAACTCAATTCACGATTGTAAAATTAATCCTTGATAATACCTTATCAAACTATAAAATCACATAGTTCTACTGTTTCTACCTTAATATTGTGTGTTTACAGGATATTGTTTTTACTGCTTCCTTCTTGTATGATAGGCTTTCTTTTGGTTCTTTTTACAAAAATGATGTTGAAATTTAATCACTCATTATATATGTATGGAGTGACTGGCCGATAATATTGATTGATTGTATCATTATGTTTAGAATCGTGCATTTTTATTAATACACAAGATTGCTACTTTTCCTTAGTATTAAGTATAAAATAAACTTTTGTGAAAGTGCAAGGATGTGACAATCAAACCAATCCAAAATTTTGTGTGAAATGCTAATACAATATATAAGTCGTGATATTGTACAGAAAATATTAACTTCAAATCTGTGTCTTTGCATCTTTAAGTTTGTTCAAGTTATGACTCTCCCTGAGGAGGGGGCCACAATGGCGATTTTTTGAAAAGGAATATGTAGAAATAAAAATGTTTAATGTCCAAGATCAGGAAAGGCTTTGGTTATATTGATGTTAAAGTATCTTCAGGAAGTTCAGAATTCAAATTAAAATTCAACCCAGACCCCGGTGTTTAACTACTAGTATTGATTTTAGCTTTTTTTTTTAGCCAATGTTCTCGGATGACTGATATGGCCCATGGGCCTCTTGTTCTCGAGGTAAGCAGATACATTTTGTATTAGATACGGATTTTGAAAGTAAATAATTAAAAAACACAAAGACTTAAAAACAACATTTTTTTTCAACCTTGACAAACCAAGTCCGTTATCCAGGTCCCATTTTTATGGCACACGATCATTCCGGATCCTTGCTGTTCAAAGGAATTCAAGCATTTAATGTGCATACGTTTTCTTATCCCTATTCCTTCCCAGTCCCGTACATCCCACTTGGTATTCTTTATTCTTTTGACAGGGATCCCACAATCTGATAAAAAAAAAATCTATCAACTTTATTCATCTCAACATTTACAAGCGGGGGGGGGGGGGGTATTAAAAGCAAGATTGATTGATTATATGTTGTTTAGCGCCCCTCTCTCCCGAGTTTTTCACTCATATGGAGACGCTACTATATGTCGATGTAGAGCTTCAAATTTCTTCCTATACTCGGCACTTAGGGCCATTGGTCAGTGAGGGATCTTTATCGAGCCGGCACCTACTCCGACACAGGGACTCTGTTAATACGGTCCCGTACGAAGAATGGGACGCCACGTCCTACAGTGGAATTTGAACCAGTGACGTATGGGTGGATTCCTTCGCGATTTGCGTTCTAATCACTGCGCCACGCGGGCAACATTTCTAGAATACAAAAGGTGTTTTAAAGGTGGATGAAATGTGACGAAAATAATCAGCCTAATATATGGTATGTGTACAGAAATTAGCGTCTTCAAAATTTGACATTATATCTCGGTATGGAGTGGTTAGCGAAGTGATAATACGCGCTAAAAATGTTATTAGGTGAATTTGAAAAAAAATATTAAACATGGAATTATATTTACATACCACAGGCCTTTAGATCGCTTAGAAAAAAATTGAGATGTTAAAAAAATATATCTTTTTTACACACATTTTTATAAGCGATCCAAAGGCCTGTGTTACATACATTTATATAGGCTTTTTGCCTATCAAAATAGACTCGGTGTTCAAGGCCTGTTAATTGGCAGATCAAAGCAAGTAAATTAATAAACAAGAGGCCCATGGGCCTTATAGGTCACCTGAGTATCCCGTATTGAACTTCATTCGTATTTTAAACCTGAGGACATGAAATTCACAATTTTGAAAGAGGCACCGTTGCTTATCATAATTATACACTTAGCATGCTTACTTTGATTACCTTTGTAACCACTTGTGCATCCCTCCGCGCAGGAACCACTGACCCTGGGTCAACATATTTCAAAATTTTGGAAATATTATCAAGAATTTTATTTCATCATAAATTGTTGATGAATATTAAAGCATTAATTTATATTCAGACTATGTACCCCACCCCCTCCAAAAACCTCTGACCCAAAGGCCCAAAAATTAACCATTTTGGAAGAGGCAGCTTTCTTCATCATAAATATGTACTTAGATAAATGGCATAATATCTAGGAGCGAAGGAAAAGATTTTCAAAGAAATGCATTTTCATTATATAAACAGAGCCCCGCCCTAACACAAGAAGCCCTGACCCAGGGGCCATGAAGATCATACCAACAGTTTGACTGCTTGATGCAAAGTGGCATCCTTCCTCCAATAACTATGTACATAGTTCATTGGTTTAATACCCAAGCACAGAAAAGAAGGTTTTCAAAGAAACAATTCATTTTCCCAGACCCTAGATAATTTTTATATATAGCCCCGCCCTAGCACCCCTGACCCTGAGGCCATGAAATGTACGATTTTGGAAGAAGCAGCCATATTCAACATAACTGTGCACTTGGTTAGTTTAATTAATGCGCATGAGCAGAGAAGAACTTCAAAGAATTTATGCGTTTTCACTATTTAATCTATATAGCCCCGCCTTAGCACAAGAACCCCTGACCCTGGGGCCATGAAATTCACAATTTTGGAAGAGGCAGCCATATTCAACATAACTATGCACTTGGTTAATTCATTAGTGCTCTTGAGCAGAGAAGAAGAATTTCAAAGTATTTATGCATTTTCACTATATAATATAGCCCCGCCCTAGCACTACATATGTACCGGTAGAACCCCTGTCCTTTGGGCCATGAATTTCACAATTTTGGTAGAGAACTCAATGCTGATTACGATCATACCAACAGTTTGACTGCTTGATGTCCAGTAGTAAAGAAAAAGATTTTTAAAGATTGCACTAAATTGAGAGGTTTTGGTCCCACCCCCCAGGCCCTAGGGGGGCAGGGACCATGAAATACACAATTTTTGTTCCACTTCACCTATAGATGCTATATGCCAAAATTGGTTGAAATTGGTTCAGGGGTTTCAGAGAAAAAGCTGAAAATGTTCAAATGTTACCGCACGACGACGGACGAAAACGGATAGCAATAGGTCATCTGAGTTTACCCAGGTGACCTAAAAAATAATATCGCTTTCATTAATTAACGGTGATTATGAAATAGCGTAAGTGCATCGCTGTATCCGCCAATCCCGCTAAAATATCAGGTCCGCTTTTTAAGTATACATCCTGTATATTAATTAATTTGTGTCGCCCGCTTAGGGAAAAAGTAAACCATGCGCAGTTCGGTGGGGGAGGGGGTCGGATCTCCCTGACTGAATTTGTAGAATTATTAAGGATACACCAAAGACTTTTTTCAAGATTTTTGTCAATTTTGAGATTTTTGGCTAAGAAAACAATGCTAATTATTGCTTTATAATGCATGAAAAATTCTTGCTGATTATTAAATGGTTTTCTAATTATTTAACAATAATCAAACATAAACACTAACACATGTGAATGTGCCGTTATTGAAGCTTCTGATTTGGTCTGTAACTGCCTGCTTCTGAAAGGAGCAATAAATCACTGTGACCACTTGGGGAATTCTTCACTAGCCACTATCAGTAATTAAACTACAGGGACTCTAGATTTAGGGAAGGAGATCTAACAGGTCACTAATGACCATGAAATAGGAGGTGGAGCTTAACTCTTGCCATTTTGCCGGGAAATCTTTCTGATTCAGAATTGAACCTATTTTACTTCATTAAAAGCACCTAAATAAAGAACAGAACCTCCCATTCTTGTGAATATGCATAGGAAATATGGATAAGTGACAGGTATCCAAAGCTGAATCTCCGAGGTGTCATATATTTCCAGCTTTGGCAGACTTTGTTGTGTAATGGGTTTTTGCCCTCTACTGTAAAGTAAGATCAGACAGTTGGTGGTATTATTTGAAAGGATTCAGCTCCCTTATTTATTGACCAATTTCTCTGAAAAGTGGCCAGAATGTGTCTCAAATGTGTTTTCACAAAACCGTATCTCAGATTTTTGATATCTTGCTCAGTTCTCGAATTACTGGGGGAAATGTAGAATTAGGCTAATAAATTGGTAACATTGAAAGACAAATGGATGTAACTTTTGAATAAGAAGATTTATCAAAAATCTGAGATACGGTTTTAAAGTTCAATCTTTAGTCTACATTGAGGCAGAATTTTGACTTTGAGAGGTGGAATACAAAAACGTTGATTTATAAAATATAAATGCACCAATATTTACATTAAAATATTAATAATTTTTTAATAAGATAAAAATGAAAATTTAAATTAAGATCATTAAATAGTGAATTTAACAAGCTTTCAAATGATATATACTTTTAATATGTTATCTTTGTTAATGAAAGAATTACAAGCAAATTAAATTTTGCCCTTTGGAAACCTTTGGTGTATCCTTAAATGTATACATGTATACTGAATCAAATAAAATATGTCAGTATGGATATAAAGATTTGATTGCTTATGTGTATAGAAGATTCCTTTTATATGGAATATTTATCACACTGTAATGATATTATGAGGTTATACAAGCTAGACCTCATACTTTTTTCATTTCACATGCTGAATATTATCATTTAGTAAAAAAAAGTATTTCGGAAAAAAAAAATGGATCGTCCTGGAATCGAACCCGGGACCTCTCACATGTGAAGCGGGAGACATACCACTACACCACGGAACTGCTGTACTTTAACAAAAATAATATGCACAGATAAAGACACATACATGTATATACGTTCGATATTGTAAAAATTTTACACAATGCATGGTGTCTAATTTAACCTTTATTAAAAAGTTCTAATAGATGTAAAATATAAAGTCAGCCGAGAACCTTTTTCATACGGAATAACTCTCCTTCATGTCCCTGTGCCAAAAATAGCGACATGTAATACAATAAATACTAATAAAACAAACGGGGCGGGGCACTTTGAGAGGGGTGAGAGAGGTCATAGGGACTTTTGGTATAAAATTACATTGCAAAAGCTCAACATCTTCTTGAAATATCGCCCGAAAACGAAAGTGTTGCACACAAACAGAATGTATATATTTATGACCTGGAATTTTGACCTTTTGACCTCAAAATCAATCTTTAAGCCACAGGGAGTTGTTCTGTAAAATGTCATTGCAAAAGCTCAAAGGGTTCCCGAGATATTGCGCGGAAACGAAAGTGTTATAAGAAAAAGAATTTGCGAATATATGACCTTGACCTTTGGACCTCAAAATCAATAGGGTTTTTCTTTAGTCCATAAGGAGCTGCTACGCAAAATTTCATTGCAAAAGCTCAAAGGGTTCTCGAGATATGGTGTGGAAACGTAAGCGTTACAGACAGACAGAATGACGGACAGACGGACGGACAGACCCAATTAATATCCCACACTTTTCAAGCGGGGGACAAAAATTTATACCCCATGAATGAGAACATCCCAAGCGACAAGACATATTTGAACTGCTAATGTTCCATCTTGGGTTTGAAAGTATTTTGTTTGACTGCGTGCTTTAAATCTCTAAAACAATTTTAAACTAATTGTTAAAAATGAACGCTGCAAAGCTGCATTGACTCCTACAGAGATTTTCGTACCATTACAATCATTTATTAGAGCGAAACTTCCGTAATCGGGAGGTCGTGAGTTGTAATCTTGGCCTCGAGTGACAGCTGTTCCTTCGTCAGGCGCTCGGCAATTGAAGTGAAAGTTGCGGATCTTTCGTATGAGACATTAAAAACCGAGGTCCCTTGTCACGCAAAGCATTGGCACGATAAAGATCCCTCACTGCTTAATGACTCTGAGTGCCGACCTTGCAGTGGCGTAGCATTTTTGAAAGTGGGGGGGCCAGCCAGAGAAAAATTTTTTTTTACTTACCTGAAAAAGTTGACAAAAAAAAAAAGCAAAAACAAAAAAAAAAAAAAAAAAAAAAAGAAAACTTGCCCAGAGTCGAAAATCCTATTTTCGGGGGGGGGGGGGGGGGGGGGGGGGGGGGGGTAGAGGTAAACTTTTTCTCAGTTACAACTACTTTCAGTACCAATTCTAATACTACATTTTCTGGACATCACTATAAGCCTAAAAAGTGGGGGGGGCCAACCAGGCTTTCAATTAACATTTCGTATAGTATAAGTAAGGTTGGGGAAACCCCCCCCCCTGGCCCACCCTGTTGCTACGCCCCTGCCTTGTACATTGTTGGTTACCCTAGTATGATGTACATTTGTAACAACTTTTCAACAACTGAATTTGGCTTTTGTTTTAAACCAGAGACCATGAAATTCACAATATGTAAAGAGGCATCATTACGTATCATAACTACACAATCATGTATATACTGTAAATCTGGAAATTTTTACGTCGATTTCATTTTGCGAATTCGGGTTAAAATGCTGTTGATTAATTTTTACGAATGACCGCTGCTTTGTTCACATTTTCTTATTGTAATTTATTTTTAAGAAAAATATTTTTGCGAATGCAATGAACTTGCAAATTAGCTAAAAATTTATCTACAGCAAAAATTTCGAGATTTACGGTACTAAGCACGCTTACTTTGGTTACTTAGCACCTAGAGGTAGATGAAAGTAACAAAAAGAAAAATGCATTCATTTTCCACTTTATAACCAGTTGTGCATCCCATCCCACAGGAACCACTGACTCAGGGTCACATATTTCAAGATTTTGGAAATTTTATCATAAATTCTTTTTCATCATAAAAGGTTGATCAATACCACAGAGGAGAATTCAATGCATTTATTTTCGGACTCTGTTACCCCACCCCACCCACGGTAACCCTGATCCTGGGGCCCTGAAATTAACCATTTTGGAAGAAACGCCTTTCTTCATCATAAATATGTAAGTAGGTCATTGCAATTAAATCATTAGAGCCCGTCCTAACACAAGCACCCTGACCTAGCGCTCCTGAAATTCTCAAATTTGGAAGAGGCATTCTTCCTCATCATAACTATGTACATAGTTCATTAAATTATCACCCAGGTGAAGAGGAGATTTTTAAAGAATTAATGAATTTTCACTAGATTAATAATAGAGCTAAAAACCCAAACCAGGGGCCATGAAACTTACAATTTTGGAAGGCTCAGCCTTATTCAACACAAATACGTACTTGGATAGTTTATTAAATACCAAGGAGCGTTTATTAAATACCAAGGAGCAGAGAAGATTTTCAACAAATTTGTGCATTTTCATTAGCAGTACAGTTATTAAGGCTACATATGAAAGTAATATGGTAATGAGGTTTTACGTCATGACAGTAGCTCCGCCCTGATTGCTCCATATAAGGAAATAGAGCTCAAAATAATTATTTACCGATATTTGCAAGAATTTGTAACAAACGGCAATATTTTCTTGATTAAATAAATAATTATGAGTGATTTTCCGTTATATATATATATATACAGTGGCTGCAACGTTAATTATTGTTGACAACTCACACGCACGATCACGTTACACGAACGATTCCGCACGATAATATCTGTTACACGAACGATCCTTCACGCACACGATTCTACACATGTCACGATCTTACACGATTGCTAAAGCAAACGCACGATTCTTCACGCAATATAGTTCAAAATAATTTCAAAACGAAAGAAGGCTTAATACCTATTTTAAAGTTAAAATAATTGTTTTTATTATTTCACTGAAAAAATAATAATATTAGATGGATTGTATTCCTCGACCCATATGGGTGTATTATGCAATCAAAAGTTGTTTTTTATCTGCTGAACACTAAGTATGAAGACAGGATTATTAGAGAGAATAAATATACATATATTAGTCTCTAACTATAACTCTACAGATCCCGTAAGGCAAAACAGGTACAATTTACGGCGCGATTTCATGTGCACTTTTGGGGAGAATTTCTCCACTTTCCCTCATGGTTCAATTTCTCTACAAGTGATTAATTCGCTTGATTAGAATTATTTGTTGGATTGCTGAAAATTCATTCAAGCGAGTTTATCGCCTAGAGAGGCTGGGAGGTGTATAAAAAAATACATTTTCATTTTTCAATGACATTTCTTCTATTTTACTTTCAAAATTTAATACTTAACGATTTCTTTAATATCTCACCTGACAAAACGCATTCGTATTCTCCAAAAGGTTTAGGGATGCATTTTTCATAGTTTTTACAGGGTGATCCTGCACAAGATCCTGCGAGAACCTAAAACGTATATTCAAAAAAGAGAGATAATTCTTGTTCAACAGAAAAAAATTGAAACTGAAAATTTTTGACATAAATGGATGTTATAAGGTTGTTCACCAGACAGAAATAATGAAATTATGAACCTGAAAATTACTGACATTAATTGAGATAATTCCTGTTCAACAGATGAAAAGTAATGAAATTTTGCAAATGTAACCCTAACAAAAAAACTATAGTTAACTATAGTTTATGATAGTTAACTACAATTTACTATAGTTAATTTAGAATTAACCGTGTAACGTCACATATCTATAACATATGGGTCATTAGCTATTATCATAGTTCATTAGCTAAAGTCGATAACATCATATCCGCTCTTCAATGTATACCATTTGATTTTTTATCAACATTTTGTACTTATAAAAAATATCTTTTAGTCAAATAGGTATTCATTTGATGCTGATAATCGCCAGTGTGTTTCCTACAGAATTACACAATAACAGGAACATTAACGTTTTAAATGTTCAATGCTAAACTTTTATAACTAGTTTTCATTTAAACATTAAATTTAATGGTTATCATAAAATGTGGACTATCGCATAAGAAATACACTTTGATTCCTGAAGAAGTTAGTGTTTATTTCAGTACTGAAATTCAACCCGTCCCCCTCTGTATTTCATCTCTCTCTCTTCTCTCTAGATAGAGAATACAAAGATATTTACCTCATCCCAGTACCTAATGTCAGTGTATAACCAGCCCGGGGCTTGTCTGTAAAATGCTGGTCGAGTAATATTTCTTCTGAAGTTAATTTCACAAAAGTTTGCGCCTTTGTAATAATTGACCGACCTGCACCTTTTGGTTCTGAGACACTCTTCAACACAGTCCAGTAGGCTATAGTTCACGTAAGATTCTATCATTCTATAAAGAAGTCTGTAGCCATATTGTATAGAAGAATATCCAGCTTTTAAATCTCCATGGATACGTAAAATGATATTAAGGATAATAAAAGCAGTTTTAAGATAATTGAAGATTTTCATGATTCCTGCTTAATAAAATCAACGCTTAAATATTATATGTTGTTAATACATGTAATCCTCTCTGGGAATATTTAAAAGCATTAGGCTTTTAAATTTTCTCTTTGTCAAATACAGTGTTTAACGATATTTCCATTGTATTTATACCTAGTATTTAATCAATATTAACCATATGACATATTCATTATTAAAAAAACAAATATATATTGATCTTCACCTGAAGAGGAATGGTTGAAAATATTTACATTGTTATCTCTTTGTTTGCTTTATACTAAACTGCTTAAATTGTCATAATTTAATCTTTAACGAAATATTAAAACATAGCGAATATACAAAAAAGTGCCTATTGAAGAGTTTTATCTTATTCTAGAAGGATATAACAAATTTAGAGGCATGACAAGTGAATTTAAATGATTAACATATTTTGTACTTAAAGCCATTTTCCCTATGCAAATTAAAAAAAAAATTCTTGATTAAAGCTTGATTTTTATGAAAATTTATATACCTCTTATAAAGTATCTGTTTTAAACTGTTCAAATTTTATTCATGTATAAACCTAATAAGGCGAGAGAAATTATATTTTTCGTTTTACGGATCCGCCGACCCGATTTTTTCCGATTTCTAAACAAAATAATCCGGAATTTTCATATCCACCCAAGTTTGGTTTTAAAAATTATCTTTATCAAATAAAATCTTTAAATTTGACAATGGCAGCACTGAATGTGTAATTTAAAGCGTCTTATTCACAACGAATATTAACCAACATGGAGACACAAGCCATGCTTGGTTTGTTCATCTGTGTTATTCTGAAGATATTTGGAAATCAAAACCATCTTCAGCATTCAGAAATGTCCTAATTTATTTGAGCCCTACACTCTCAATGAGGGTTTTGGCCATTTACTTGCAAAGACTTGTATTGCATTTCAACTAGGCCACAAGAAAGAGAGTTTTGCGATAGTATTTACAGAAAGGTATGTAGTAACTAAGTAAGGCTTCTTTTAAATAATTTAATATTATAATGAGTTCCCACTTATGAAATTCACAGTCTTCAATTAATCTTTTTATTCTCTTTGAAAAAAATGGCTTACAATTGATGGAATTTTGAAATATGATAAATAAAATATAGATTCTTTAAGATATTTAGGCATGTTTTTAACATCATTTTATCAACATTTAACCTAGAACTTTTGTAAGAAATCGTTTCCTTACACTGACATTAGTCAAAATGGAGATGTGTACCAGACATAAATCCCAAACAAATATTAATTTTGGTGAATAATCTTTTAGTACATATATTTCTTAGATTAACTGAGCTGATATATTTTATATTACTTTTCCAACGTAAATGTTAGGAAGGCTTTCTTAAGTGTAGCCATTTTGTTATGCACGCACGAGTCACTGTATTGTTACTAAATATATCTCAATAACATATCAAAAATATATAAATTAATGTAAGATATAAAGCAATCATGTATGTAGCTTGAAAGAACATTTAATGCTGCATTTACTAATTACACAATCTTTACAGTAATGGTCTACATGAAATAAATGCAAGCATCAGTAAAAGTGTAGCCATTTTGTCACAAAAATAGCTAGTTTACGCAATGCGTACCATGGTCGGGAGCCTCAATTATCGCCGGGCTTTTTTAATTCAGGTCCATAGTACCAGCTTACAGGGCTTTGACATGCAGAGAGACCCGTCCCCGATATTCAAACTTGTTGGAGATTTTTTCACAAATTATATTTATTACAAATTATCATGTGTACATGTACCAAAGGAAAACATTATGAAAACCCCAAAATGATATCGTTCCACAAAAATACCCTATTAAGCGAAGCATGCATAATAAGAGCCCCCCCCCCTTCTTTCACCAAAAAATAGTAAAAAGATTTTAGAGTTTTCATGATACACCAGATTTTCAATAATGGTGAAACGTTTCCACCCCTCCTTTTTTTTTATATCCACTCAATATACTAAATTGATACTTAATTTTTTAAATTTCAAAATGACACCAGTTCCATTAAAACGTAGGAAGAATAAAAAAAATTAACTCTCATTTTTTTATCTATACACCCAAAGCGCATGCGGACGCTATATAGAAATAAAAGACTTTTTAGTGACCTAACTGAAAAAAATATTGAAGGAGGTTGAAAGAGACATATATATATCTTTGACAGAAATGAGTAGGAATATTCAGTGCCTTTGACATTTCAGTAATTAAAATTTCATTATTAAGATTTATTAATAAACATCTAAATATTTCAAAAAAAGAAGGTTCAAACATTGAACATTATGTACCCTTTTATTTTTTTTATACTTTTGAAAAATAAAATTCATTTAAAGATCTAAAATATGCATGTATAAGGTTTTTATAATAAGTTATGACTTTTTAATGTTTTTGACGTAACGATGTGTACCAACACCGTGCGCAACGTCATTGCATTTCAACACACATTAAAGAATTGCGATAGAATTTTAGAAAATGTAGTAACAAAAGATCATAAAGGTTATGCACAGTCTTCAATTAATCTCTTTATTCTCTTTTTTAATTGAAATAATAAAAAATATCTGTTTCTCTCTAACCTAGAACTTTTGAATTTTTGATCACCCTGCCGTTTTTACATTTAATTTTTTTGTTCAAAAAAAAATACTGCTGTTTTGAAAATCATATTCTAAAAATTCAAAAATTTTTCTTGCATAGATAGGTTCAATTTCTGATTTATTCTGTTCGTACCCTAGGGCTTTCAAGGAGATTACAAACAGGCAATACTTTTACTAAACATTGGAGGTACAGTACTTAGTGAAAGTGATTTAATCTAAATATTTTTATCAAATTTGTCTCCAGCATCAGCCATCAGACCATAGAATGGTAAAAGCAACACTGAATCACACATTAAAAACTCTGTATTCAGAACAAGAAGCTCTTGGGCCTTAACGGTCACCAGAGTATACACTGTAATACAAAACTGTAAAAGATTCAGTGAAGTCAAAGGGATCACCGATATATGCTATAGGCCAAAATTGCTTGAAATTGGTTCACTTGTTCCAGAGAAAAGCTGAACATGTTTAACTGTTTATGTAGGACGACTGACGAAAACAGAGTGCAGCAGATATTAAAACAAATGACTTTGTTCTTAGTCAAGTCATGTGTGTTGATAAATAAAACCCCTTTATACTCTTAAATGAAGGATCCAACCTCCTTAAATTATATCTATAAATATAAAACATAATTAGCTTTGAAAGAGCACAAAAAGGAAATAAAACTCGTTAATTGGCACAAATATACTGAATGTAATAAAGGAGAAAATAAAGGGACTTTCCCATTTTATCAGTTGTGCGAGTTCAAATTATTCTAGCTTAACTCTGTCGTTAATATTTTGTTTTGCTCCTCGATTTATTAAGTTTAAATAAAATTGATAGCACTCAAAACCGCAAGGGGAACGTTTAGGACGGGTGCAGAAGGATTTCCTGCTTTCTTTGACGCTTTTGTTACTCTAAACTGTTTTTTCACTTTGTAATAAATATTTCACAAGTATTATATTGATTCTTATAGCTACGTTTTTGTTATCATTTTTTACACATAATTTGTGTCAGGCATTTGATAAGGAAGTGTATATTTTATATGCCCTCCAGGGAGAGAAAACAATCGGTTAATCTATTTGACTCTCTTTTTTTTCAAAAAATGCCGCTGATTGTTAATTATGCACTGATATGATAAGATACTGCTCAGTGGTTGTTAGAGGGAAAGTTCAGAATAATCGATTGCAACTCTATTACATGTAACCAATGAAAGCATTTTCGTTCAGAGTATAAACTTAATTCACTGAACAAAGTATTTATAGTGTGCAGAAAACAAACAGATGATTTAAGGCTCAATGTTTCTGTTAGTTAAAATTAAAAAAGTCTCATTTAAGCAATAACAAGAGGCCAACGGGCCTTATAGGTCACCTGAGTATCCCGGAATTGAATTTGATTCGTGTTTTAAACCCAAAGACATGAAATTCACAATTAATATTGAAAGAGGCACCATTGCCTATCATAATTACACAATTAGCATGCTTACTTTGGGCACTTAATACCCAGGGGTAGATCAGAGTAATTTAACAAAGAGAAAATTCATTTCCACTTTGTACATGTAACCACTTGTGAACACCTCCTCACAGGAACCACTGACCCTGGGGCAACATATTTCAAAATTTGGGAATTTCATCATGAATTTTATTTTATCATAAAGGAGATGGGTGAACTTAGCGTGCATAAAACCCACAAGCTTCAGATATATAAATATCATATTCAACTGTGATTTTAGTATTTAGAGTAAAGTTCTCATCATTGATTTTTGTAAAATCATGGTGAACAAAAAGTTTTGAGAAAAATTATAAAGAAAAATAATGCGGTATGCGGTTCGAACCCTGGCAATAAAAATCCTGAGTTGCATTCTCTGTTGAGACTAGCACGCTAACCACTACGCTACACAAGTCCTGATGATGTGTGGCATTTAAATCATGTTTGTGATATGACCATTGACTTAGGGGACTTCAAGTATTTCTCGAAAAGATACGAAAGTTATGTCATAAAATTATATTTTTAAGGTAGAGTGGGTCATTACTCCATTATGATAGTTTTGGAAACCAAAATATGTATGTTTTTATGCAAACTTTGAGGATTACCTTTCAAAAAAGTGGAGAGAAGACCCACTCATAACGAAAAACAGTGTTATAGTGTGAAAAAATGACTCGTTTTGTCCTCTTTCGTGTGCGTATAATATTTCATACGCAAATAACTTCAATTTTCATGAGATTTGTGCAAGTTGTAAAGATTTTACATAAAGTATACTTTAATATTAGATGTAATATTAAGGAAAATTTTGATAAAATTGAGATTTAATTTTTCAACTTCATGTATGTCGCGCTATGCGCTTATTATCTCTCGTCATGTTAACCCATCTTCTTGTTGATTAATAATTAAAGTGCAGATTTCAAAGAAATAATTTATATTCAGACTATGTAACCCCCCCCCCCTCCAAATACCTCTGGCCTAGGGCCTAGAAATTAGCCATTTTCGAAGAGGCAGGTTTTTGTCATCATACATGTGTACTTTTATCATTAGCATAATATCCAGGAGCAAAGAGAAGGATTTTCAAAGATTTCATGCATTTTCATTATATAAACATTAGAGCCCCGCCCTAACACAAGAAGCCCTGACCCAGGGCCATGAAATTCACAAATCTCAAAGAGGCATCCTTTCTCCTCAAAACTATGTACACAGTTCATTGGTTTAATACCCAAGCACAAAAAATGAGATTTTCAAAGAAATAATTCATTTCCCCTATATAATCTTTATAGCCCCGCCAAAGCACTAAAACCCCTGACCCTGGGGCCATGAAATTCACAATTTTGGAAGAGGTAGTTTTACTCAACATAACAATGCACCTGGTTAGTTTTATCTTATGCCCATGAGCAGAGAAGAAGAATTTCAAAGAATTTATGCATTTTCACTATATAATCTATACAGCCCTAAATCAACATAACTATGCACAACAATCATAACTGTACCAACATTTTGACTGCTTGATGTCCAGGAGTTAAGAAAAAGATTTTTAGAGATTGCACTAGTTTGAGAGGTTTGGTCCCACCCCTAAGGGGACAGGGACCATGAAATTCACAATTTTTGTTCCTCTTCACCCATAGATGCTATATGCCAAAATTGGTTGAAATTGGTTCTGCGGTTTCAGAGAAGAAGCTGAAAATGTTTAAATGTTAACGCACGAACGACGACGGACGAAAACATATAGCAATAGGTCACCCGAGTTTACTCAGGTGACCTAATAAGGGACCCAAGGGCCTTGAATCGCTCTTCTGAACCTATCACTTCTATTTGAAGCCTGTAACCTTAAGTATCCTAAGACCCAAACTGCATTAACTGACATAGTTTGATGATTCTTAGCTAAGTAGGACTAAAGATATTTTAATAAAGCTTTTTTTTTTAAAAAAGTAAGTAGGTCACAGTGACCTACTTTAAGATTCATTTTCAAATAACAAATATTTTCTAAGAACTCAATATGCATTAATAGACAAAGATTGAAGATTCTATGCCAATAAGTATTTGAGATATTCAAAAGTAGGTCACCTTGACCTACTTTTTGGTCTACATTCGTGGAAAACTCAAAATGCATCAACTGACAAAGTTTGATTATTCATAGCCAATAAGTACTCGAGATACTTAAATATAGCCATAAAAAGTCAAAAGTAGGTTACTGTGGCCTGATTTCTAGTAGACGATTTTCGAAATCCAAGATACATCAACTGACAAAGTTTGATGATTCTTAGCCAATAAGTACCTAAGATATTCAAATGTAGGGCACCATGACCTACTTTGTAGTCAATATTCTCTAAAAACCACAGATACCCCAACTGACAAAGTTTAACAATTATGGGTTAACCAGTACTGGAGATATGAAAATATAGCCATAAAATGTCAAAAGTAGATCATGGCGAAGTAATTTTTGGTTTGCATTCCCCGAAAACCCAAGATGCATCAACTGACAGAGTTTCATTATTCTAAGCCAATATGTACTCGAGATACTTAAATATAGCCAAAAAATGTCAAAAGTAGGTCACTGACCTAATTTTTAGTAGACGATTTTAGAAAACCAAGGATACATCAACTGACAAAGTTTGAAGATTCTACGCCAATAAGTACCTGAGATATTCAAAAGCAGGACACCGTAACCTACTTTTCAGTCCACATTCCCCCAAAACCCAAGATGCATCAACTGACAAAATTTGATGATTTTAAGCCAATAAGTCATGAAATACTGAAATAAAGTCTTAAAATGTTAAAAGTAGGTCACCGTGACCTACTTTTTGGTCGTCACCCTCCAAAAACCCAAGATGCATCAACTCACAAAGTTTGATGATTCTAAGCCAATAAATACCTAAAATACTTAAATATAGACATAAAATGTCGAAAGTAGGTCATCGTGACTTACAATTTAGTCGACATTTTTCAAAGTCCCAAAATGCATCTGCTGACCAAGTTTGATGATCGGAGGTCTGAAGGTAATCAAAATAGGTCTTTTAAACAATTTGAAAACAAATGCCTGCAAAATTAAAAAAGTAAGTGACAATGACCTACTTTTTCATAAATATGTTTTAAGGTCCCAAGATGCAACAACTTACAAGATTTGATGATTCTGAAATAATGGGATTAAATGTTTTAAGAAGGATGAGTCATGAAGTTCACAAAGTAGGTCACGATGACCTACTTTGGACATTTTATGGCTATATTTAAGTATCTTAGGTATTTATTGGCTTAGAATCATCAAACTTTGTGAGTTGATGCATATTTGGTTTTCGGAGAGCGACGACCAAAAAGTAGGTCACGGTGACCTACTTTTGACATTTTATGGCTTTATTTAAGTATCTCCGGTACTTATTTGGCTTAAAATCATCAAACCTTGTCAGTTGAGGCATCTTGGGTTTTCGGAGAATGTCGACCAAAAAGTAGGTCATGGTGACCTACTTTTGAATATCTCAGGTACGTATTAGCTTAGAATCATCAAATTTTGTCAGTTTAGGCACCTTGGGTTTTTGGAGAACGTCGACCAAAAAGTAGGTCACTATGACCTACTTTTGACATTTGATGGCTATATTTAATTATATCTGGTACTTATTGGCTCGGAATCATCAAACTTTGTCAGTTGAGGCATCGAACGGTTTCATTGAATGTCCAACAAGAAGTAGGTCACCTACTTTTGAATATCTCAGGTTTTTATTAGCTTAGAATCATCAAATTTTGTCAGTTTAGGCATCTTGGGTTTTTGGAAAACGTCGACCAAAAAGTAGGTAACCGTGACCTACTTTTGACATCTGATGGCTATATTTAATTATCTCTAGTACTAATTGGCTTAGAATCCTCAAACTTTGTCAGATGATGCATCTTGGGTTTTCAGAGAATGTTGACCAAAAAGTAGGTCATGTTGAACTACTTTTGAATATCTCAGGTACTTATTTAATTAGAATCATCATTTTTTGTCAATTAATGTATCTTGAGTCCTCAGAAAATTTCGATCAAGAGGTAGGTGACTATGACATACTTATGGTATTTTATAATTATATTATAATATCTTCAGTCTTACTGGCTAAATATTATCAAACTTTGTAAGTTGATGCATTTTGGGTCTTATGATACTAATAGAGTAGGAGGCTTCTAATAGAAGTGATAAATTGTACAATTTATCAAAAGAGCTCTCAAGGCCCTTGGGCATCTTGTTGACATCTTTAACCCAAAATTTGACCTTGGCCATACCCTACAAACAAAATAAAATTTATGTCATTAAAAAGAGGATAAAAAAGTTAATACACAGGGCATATTTTTATTTTGTTTGTCACATGTGGCCACATTGAAAACTAAACTTTTCTTTCAATATCAAACCTCTGAAAACCGACCACCACAGCGGATTTTCGGGTATATCTTAGGATAATATCAAAAATATTTTTTTTTGTGCTTTCTACTTTAAAAATGTATCAAAATGAATTGTCTAGTTGGAAATATATTGGATTTTGTGCTGTGGTAGGAAAAAGGAAAACGAAAACCATGTGCTTTATAAAATATTACGGCATGTTATATTGTCAACTTCCACAGTACCCTTACCGTGGTTCTGACCCAAGACTTTTTCTTGACATAGCTGATTTAGATTCAATTTTTTAAATATTTATATGTTTTTTTTTTAAATAATTTATACTCTTTTTGTATTTCTTTGTGTGAATTCCTGTTTGTAACTCAATCCCAACGTCTCGTCGCCATGGTCACTATGTAATCAAAGGGAGATTATTCGTGAAATTGCCTACAACGGATAAAACTACCAGCAGAAAGGTCCAATAAATCAATTGAAAATAAATGTTTGGCGATTAAAAACGCAGATAATTTCAGGACATCTGCATCGTCAACATTACAAATACCGGTATTGTAAATTGGCTAAATTAAAAAAAACAGGAGCATACCAATTAGCGTTTTAAAAATTACTAAGAATGTCTTTGACATTCCTCTATATTTATAGTTGAAAAGATTTCAAGAACCTAGACCTCATGATATGTGACAAATTATTGAACCTTCTGTACATGTATATGCTCCAATTTAAAGTGGGGGACTTCAGATTTAAAAGGTTATATCAAAAATTGTTATTTTGTTTTTATTGAATAAATTAATGAACGCAATTATTCAATTTTACATATATCTAATATACGAGAGGCAATCGTAAATGCATTAGGACATGAAAAAAGTGCTACCATCACGAGTATGCATGTTTAATTTTTTTCTCTCTCGAAACGCTATTTTCAACTGGGATTAAAATGAAAAATTATATAAATATCATTCCCATGTAATACGATTTTAAAAAAAAAATAGTCTCTGTTTCTTCTTTATATGACATCTTGCACTCAGTTTTAGCAACAGGTCGTTTGAAATAAAGGGGGTAAGGTTGGCAAAAAAACTTATTCTTCAAAACCAAGAAAGTAGGAAGGATACCCACTTTCACCTTCGACCTTTCTTATTGTCAACTGCTTATAACATAAAATATCCCAAATAAATTGTTGTAAAAATTTCTAATTCTTTTATTTTTTTATGTATGTCACTATTTTATTATGTCACTTTGAGAGGAAGTTTACCCTGTAGAATTTTTAGATGTTTCAACGCAAAACTTCTGGATCAGTGATTTTTTTTTTTTTTTTTTTGGGGGGGGGGGGGTTACTCCGTAAACTCATGCTATTTTAATATGGGTGTATTTGCTTTGAATTAATTTTAATTATGATCTGTGCCAGTTTCGTTTGGGAGAGGAAATTTACTCTGTGGATTGTTGCCCTCTTCTCGTTTTTATGTTTATAATCCATACACAATATGAACACCAATCATCCATACATTTTGGATATACTATACAAGTTTGATCTCATGGAACAAGGTAAAAATGGCGATTTTTAGCCGCGCTTATTGCTCAAAGAGCAATTGCCGGCTTATGTGATCCTGTTCAAGGCAGGATGTTAACCCCATAGTCGCCATTTCAAAGTTACGTGCAAAAATAGAGTTCTTACTCTCAACCGCTTTTAAGATAATACAAACGCTAAATAAAGCAACAAAAATAAAACGAAGTTTTATCTATATAAAATAAACATTAGTAGTAATGACTTTGAAAACTTCGTAAGTCAAAGAACATAGTTCATTAGCGTAAGGATTTTTGATAATCAGTGTTACCGTATAGTTCTCTACACATACGAGGTAAAGCAGGAGAGGGAACCAGACTGGCCTGTTTGTTTACATTCAGCTGCGATACCAGATTATTCCTGATTCTGACAAAATCGGACCGTGGTATTAGGATTGAAAAACTCACTGTCAGTGTCTTATCATTTATATTGATAGTTTTAAAATAATTTTTTCATCAGAATATAAACGTGATTCATGTAAGAAATCCATTCTACTCTGTAAATGAGCCCGGCTCTCTGTACTTCTGAGTACATTGATTTTATTCCGATTCATATTGGCATTCCGGATAATAACAAGGATGATAGTTCTGCAAAACCTGCTCTTTAGTTTGAAATTGTACCTTTTAAAATTGCTTACACTTATATTAAGAACTCAGTGAAACTTTATTGATATTGTGTTTGGCAGATCTAATTTGAATTTTTTTGTGATAATAAAAAATTGTATATCATACAAAAGAAAGTTAATCAATCATCTGACTTCGGCCTGAAATGTCAGGATGCAGTTATTTTGTCAACAATAAAAATTGGACAATCAAAGTTTACCTATTCATGCATGTATCTATTGAGCGCGGTATATCAACTTGAATACATATCTTGTGACTGTGAAATAACTGAAAAATCGGTTAGTTTTCGAATGTTGTGATTTTTTTAACCTGTTCAAAATAAACTTTTTAATGATGTCCAAATAATGTGTGATCATTTTACAAATGCAAGTCCTAATGCAAATTTACATTACTTGCAAGAAGTATAAGATTTAAATGTTTATATTTTTTTGGTATTTATGTAAGTTTCAGTTTACCTTAACAAAAACATTAAATGATGCCCCCTGTCAAAGATTGCAACCCCCTTTTCACGCTTAATATCGTTACGCTTTCTAGTTTATTCAAGTTTTTGGAAAAGAGTAGGCTTATTGAGGGCCCCCGGAGAAATCCAAACTCTGAGAAACACTGTCATAAACACATCCACCCAGGTAGCATGACTATGTTGGGCCAACGTTGGTAAATGGTTGTATTGTTGGCTGGTGGTTGGCGTTGGGTAGTTAATGTTGGCCCAACGTTGGGCCAATGTCAATAGGATGCTTTTCTTTTTTGGTCACATGTAAGTTGGGAAGACAATGTTGGCCCAACAATGGCGATATGTAATCAATGTGAGCTTTCCTGTATTTTTTAACGTTGGGAATAGCTGCATTGAACCAACGTTGGCCCAACGTTTTAAATGTGTCCTGATCCATAGTGACCAAGAGCATTGGGTATACAACCATTGTCCAACGACGACCCTTCATGTGCAGAATATGCTATAATTAAGTTTTCTGCATGTTGGGCTCACCACACTGGACCAATGTTGGCCCAACGTATATGTAATATATCTAAATGATAGTGTTTAAAAAATTGTTAATTATAACGTTGGCCCAACATTAGCCCTACTATGCCATGTGCTCATTACTACAGTTTCTATGCTGACATTGAAATAAAACATTTGCCAACGTTGGTCCAACGTAAATTAATATGAAATGAAAGAATGTAGAAAATATTTAGTTAGCCTAGCCGGTAGGTTGATCCCGTGGGGGGGTGGGGGGGGGGTGTCTATGATGTAGGGATAAGGTGTTATTGAATTTACATTTAACTTCAATCTGCAGTTGGCAGCCCAACCCCTCCACAGGAAAAATGGGTCCCTATTATGAGTTGCTTGCATAACATTTAGACATGAACTTTGTTTTGAATTGGTGTTCATATAACTCCCTTGATCGCCCTTTTCTGTGAAAAAGGGGGAAAGCATGCAAATGCACCATAAACTTTATCATACATTTGGTCGTTGTGAGATCACTTTGAAAGGAGCAGAAGAAAAAGGCCCGGTATATACCAGTTTCACGTATATACGTAGAGTATATGAAATATTTTTTTTTTTTTAATTTTCTTTCTTTGGTTTTGTTCATTTGTCTTTTTTTATTTTGGTTTCTTTTTTTTTTTTTGGTTTGTGTTAACTTTGTTTTTCACTAGTGTTCAATCAACAGTTTACAGAATTGTATAAAATCTAAGGAACATCGATTACATAATTGCGCTAAAGTGCTGGTTTTAGAGGTGCAGATCCTGAGATAAGAGCAAAATTCACTGCTTAAGAAATTAGGTCAACATCATCATTGCTTCTCACAGCAGGAGACTGGCCAGTTTCCTCTGTTACTGCGAAATCTGATATATCAGGATGGTCAGCACGTGTAACCATTTCACAATTTCGCATTTGAGCTGCTACACACGCTTTTATTTGTGAGAACAAAGGAAGTTCATTTCGGATATACTGCTTTGCTAGACAATATGTAAGTACTAGTATATTTTATAATTTGTTCTGATTTTGTCGCTTAACTTTCCAGCCAAGTCTTCTCTATCTGACTTTTTATACTGACATCGTATATTACACATGCACATATACATGTACTATAATTAATGTAATTTAATTCTATGTAGGCCTATATACACAGGAATGTACTTATATAATTTGCATCTGTGATGTACAATCAGAAAAAATGATTTGTATAATATATTTTTTCATTTCTTATATTTTCCATTGTACAACTTTCTTGTTCTCCGCGCCTCCCCATCACGTGATATGCAGGTCACATGATATGATAATGGTTGTTGATTCGTTGGATTATTTGCATTGCACACCCTGTGAAGTCTGTTAAATCAAGTCTATCAACTCATCTTTTTGCAGGGATCGGGGGGGGGGGGTGCAGATTTGTTTAATCCGTCAAATCAACTGAGATAAGATAAATCATCTTTTTAAAAGATAAACTCCGCAAGTGATGTAGACCAGTGTCTGAGTACTATATAGTGATGATAATTAAAACTCTCTCTCTCTCTCTATGGGAAATCATGTGCTCTCTTTTTTTTTTTAGCGATGGTTGACTTTTAAATTAGATTAGGATTTCTTTATTGATATATATATTAATATGGGAGTTTTTTTTATACCGTTACAATTTACCATGTGTAGAAATTTCTTTTTTTCCGCAAATGATAAGTAAAAACATTTAATTGTAAGAAAAAGTATTAATTGTAAACATAAATTCAAGAACAAAAAACTTTGAGTTGCGGCTAATAATCTAAATTAAGGCTGAAAATAACACTGATTATTATTAAACAAAAAAACCCACTCATTTTATTGCAGGAAATTCTAGCAAGATCTATCTCTAATGTAACCAACTCTTTACTTATACACAAGTACCCTTTAGAAACAATCCAAGAGTTTAATTTTAAAGTATTTTTGCTTGGCCTTGTGCTCTTGTTTATTTAACAATGTCAAGCAGAGGAGGGAAATCCTATTGGTCTCATTGGAGGAGAGTTCGTGCCAATGTTACAAGTCATTTACAGGAATTGCAAGAACAATCTAATGTATCTATTCAAGCACAAGCTTCTCCTTCTCATCTTCCAGATTATAATCAAGAATTAGAAACTGATAACATTTTCGTGGAAACTGTAACTGAAGAAGTAGATATTAATGATTCAGACCATTCTGACACAGAGGAAACTAATACAGATAATGTTTTTCCAGAACGTAACTTAAGTGACTCAAGTTCCGAAAGCTCATCAGAGGATGATTACATAGACCAAACTTGCTTAGTAGGTAAACTGCAAGAGTGGGCAATAAGTGATCAAGTTCCAAACAGCACATAATCAAATCTTCTCGCTGTTCTGAGACCATACCTTCCTTTTTTGCCTAAGGACCCTCGCACATTACTTAAAACCAAACTTACATATAATGTTTTAGAGGTATGTGGTGGTCAGTATTACCATTTTGGAATCATTTCAAGTCTTCTGAACAAAATAAAACCTTCTCTCCAATTTTTACCAGAAGGATTTTGTTTTGAAATTCAACTCAATATTGATGGCTTACCACTCTTTAAAAGTACCAACCATCAGTTCTGGCTCAACTTGGACAACTCCAAAATGTTGACGAAAAAAGTCCATTTATTATTGGCCTCTTTTCAGGCATGAGCAAGCCAGATAATCTTGATGATTATTTGAGGCCTTTCATTGATGAGTATAATGAGTTGAAGAGAAACGGATTTGAGGTTGAGGGAAAACAATGGAACCTAAATATACATTCAGTCATTTGTGATACCCCTGCTAGGGCATTTGTAAAGAAAGTAAAAAGTTTTTCTGGCTACCATGGTTGTGACAAATGTGTTCAAAATGGGGAGTGGATGGGGAAAATGACATATCCAGAGGTCAATGCAGGACTGAGAACAGATCAGTCATTTGACCAAAGACTGGATGAAGATCATCATACGGGTCAGTCCCCTTTCGCTAACATTCAAATAGGAATGGTCAGTCAATTTCCAATAGACTATATGCACCTTGTTTGCCTTGGAGTAATGAAACGTTTACTTCTATTGTGGATTAAAGGTCCTCTTCAATGTAGACTAGGTTCAGGGGTCATAGAAGACATTTCCCAGCTTTTGCTGAATTTGAAAGGTCATATACCAAGTGAGTTTGCAAGAAAACCTAGAGCACTCAAAGAAGTTGACAGGTGGAAAGCAACTGAATTTAGACAGTTTCTTCTATATACAGGGCCTGTTGTTCTTGCTCAATTATTACACCCAAACTTGTACAAAAACTTTTTATTACTGTCTGTAGGAATTCATATTCTCATAAACAAAGGCCTTTGTCAAAGATACAATGGTTATGCAGAGCAATTACTCAAAACATTTGTGACTCACTTCTGTCAGATATATGGTGACGACATGGCTGTCTACAATGTTCATGCACTAGTCCATCTTGCCAAAGATGCTGCAAAATATGGCAACCTTGAATGCATTTCATCCTTTCCATTTGAAAACTTTCTGTCAAAATTAAAGCGCTTAGTTAGAAAACCACATTTTCCTCTTCAACAAGTTATCAGAAGGCTATCAGAGCAGATAAATGTAGAGAATGAACCCAAAATATTTCCTGTTTTGAAAGGGGTTCATAATCAGGGGCCTCTTCCAGATTTCTTGTTAACTGGAATCCAACATAATTGTGTTAAAACTGAAAACAATGTTTACAAACTTAATCAGAAAGACAGTTGTGTACGAATACAAGGGAACGTATGTATAGTGCAAAATCTTGTACATGACGAATCTGAAGTACACATCGTCTACAAAAAATTTAGGCATGTAGAAGACTTCTTCACTGTTCCACTTCAGTCTAGTCTCCTTGGCATTTTGAAGGTATCCCAATTAAGTGACAGAATACATACAGCAAAGCTGGAGGATATACAAGCAATGTGTGTGCTCCTTCCCTACAGAAATAGTTATGTTTCACTCCCTTTTTCTGATGCTGTGTGGTAGGCGTATTAGTATTTCTTTGTTTGAATGTTAGAAAAATTACCAGGGAGTTTACTTATGTATGATTTACATATTGGATACAATAGATATATACATATTGCTTTTTTTCATATATGTACATTACTGTGAGCACAAGGCCAGCATTCCCAACTTTGGTCAAAAATCAAGCTTTTCTAATTCAGAACCAAATAAATTTACACTTTTTTCATTTAAATTATTTAATTACTTTGCCCAGGGCTGTATATAAGTATGCAGTTGTTGAGTTTACTGATGAGAAGGAGGTGGAAGTGGTGCCTGTCAAGTGGTTGACACCGAACCATAGACAGTGTTACTGGCCAGTGTTTAAGTCAACAACAAAAGTCAACATGGCGATCAAACAAATGGTGACACCAACAGCAGAGTATACACCATTATCAGTAAAAGTCATGTACCAGACAGGTAAGGCTATATTTTTAATGGGTGAATCCTATGATTTATTAAAATTTCAGCCTTAAACAGACATATTATTGTTAAGGACAAAGTGCTATTATAATTTTGTTTTGCTTATTTTGGGAAGAAGTGCTACTTAATAAAGATTTCATGTGATTTGTTTATTAAAACTAGATTAAATTGTGATTGTGTGCATTTTATAATTTACAGATGATTTTATGAAAGCCAGAGAAAAACTATCAAAAGCAGAAGAAACGTCGGACCTTCAAACTGAAGCCGAAGATGAAAATCAGTTGAAAAAAAAGAACGAGAAGGTAGTTTACTTACTAGTAATATTACTCAAAAAATATTTCTAAAACGAAGCATACATGCAAGGTCTGGTACATTTATCTTTGTACCTTTGTTCAAATAACTGGTCATTTCTTAATGCAGCACTCAAAATAAATGTATTAAATTACACTCAGTTGATATCCTTTTCGTATCCAGAGTAAACCCTCGTTATGAAAGCGAAGATGAGGAAACTGAAGATGAGGAACCGATTAGTAAGAAAAGGCCAAAGGTTCCAGTAAGGAAGTCCCCAAGGAAAGGAAAGCAAAAGCAAAGGATCCCACCACCACTCCCTCCCTTGCCAGAATGGCCCCTCTCTGAGGATGAGGACACAAACAATTTGCCACCAAAAACAAATCAGCCACAGTCTAAAACGACAGAGAGTGAAAGAGCATCAACATCATCAACACTATTTGAGAAATCAAAGACCTCTCAGCCATCAGGTACATACTTATGAGGAACTTAAAAGAATCAATAGAATATATAAATATATAGTATTATGTCCCTTTTTAGTCCTAAACTTCATTTTTTCATTCTTGTTGCTATGATCTTATTTTGCAGCCATGGATGTAAAAATGCTGACTTGCCTTGAGCACATCAAAGCACAAGTACACCAAAACACTAGACTCTTACAAGCGCTGTTGAAAAAATCGGATGCAGTGCAGTCACTCGAGGAAGGAGAACCCAACCAATTCAACATTTTCCCCCTGAAAATTAAGGAGGATGTTGACAAATTGGAGGAGAAGTTGGGGGATATCTTATAGGAACTGTCCGAAAAAACAGACTTACAGCAGGGGCAACAGACAGCGAAATTTGCGCAATCATTAAGGACTGGTTTCGATTCGCCAGTGACCGGGAAGGGGGACGAAAAAAGAGGGAAGAGAGGAAGAGGATGAACGAAGAGAAAAGGAAAGAGAATGAAAAAGGAGGAGAAAGTGGAAATGACACTGATTAAGTGAAATAAGAGAATGAAAACTTCTTGTAAACAATAATATGAAGGATTGTTTGATATTTGATTATCATTATAATAGATTTAAAAATTCAAAAACATCAAGGATTAAAATCAGCAGCCAAATCATTTATAGTTTTTTTTTTATTATCTAATCAGAATATTCCTGAAAAAAATCATCTAAATATTAAAAAAAGAATACAATGTATTTTGAATGTCAATCAGAAATTCACCTAAAATGGAGTTTACTTGAGTAATGCCAACCGTGTTGTGGACATAAATATGTATGTATTTTACACTGATTGTCCTCAAATGACATTTCTATATTCTTTGTAAATCAAAAGTTAGTCATGCATTGGGTAATCAGGCTAATATTTTCCACCGTGTTGGACCAGTGTAGGCACTACACATTTCAAGGCATTATTGTTAGACCAATGTTGGCCCTACACTTACCCTGTAAGCTATTTATGGTGGCCCAATGTTGGCCCTACATTTACCCGCTAAGCTATTTATTGTTGGCCCAATGTTGGCCTCTATACTAAATTACATAGCCATTTATTGTTGGCCCAACGTTGGCCCTTTACTTACAAAGCTTTATAGTTAGTTGGCATAATGTTGGTATTGCGATTATATATTAACTTTAAATTACCGGTATTGGCCCAACATTGGCCCTTCTATAACATACCATGTACTATGTTGGTCTAATGTTGGCCCTACGATTACAAAAATACATTAGAACGTTGGCCCAACATAGCCCCAACATGTTGGGCTAACAAAGGGCCACAGTGCACTTAGACATTGCGCCAACGTTGGCTGCCAACGTCGGCCCAACAAAGTGCGTTACATTGGTCCAACATTGTCCCAACGTAGTCATGCTATCTGGGCAGTGATTAAAATGACTGTGGTATGTTAGGCATGCATTGCTTCTTCACAAAGCTAATGGGTAATATCATGAATATAGCACGGCCATATATTGTTAATAAATTATTTTTCTAGCTTTAAAGGGAGTGAAATATTCTTCCATACTACAAACTACAGAATAAGTTAAAAATAATTTAGTCCTTTTTATGCACAATAAAGTTGAATTTTTTGGGTACGTGTTACACCGATCAGGGTAGTTGAAGTAGGTCAACTAGAAGAAGGCGAATCGACCGCTCTGCTGATTCATGCACGACAATTACCTGTATTTAACTTGAGGATTTTGACACTAGATTGATGAACGGCAGGTAAATGATCTTTCCATATTCAATGCCTTCAAAATTGTTATTTAGCTCTGCTTGATATTAAAAAATCAAATCTAATCGTACTATGCATATTAGTATTCAAATGAAAGCATTACGTTAATGTATAACACACTGTAGATTCCCAGGCCCGTAACCGGTTTATGTGCCCCAAAACTTGCACAACTAAAACTGTTTTGAGAAGGACATTCTCTGATTGTAGCATACAATTTATTGTTATCGGGTCAAAATTTTATGGTCAAGAAAGGGTTTTTTCCGTACCTTGAAACCTTGCATTGTTGTTACATTTTCATAATATTCGATACACAGTTAACGTTAACCATGCATTTACTACATTTGTATAGCTGGTAATGATAGCTTTACAAAGAATTAAATAATGTTTATGCTTGAGAACGGATCGGAGCGAAATAAAACCAGGCGAAAGTACCTTAATGGTCCCAGTGACACTCTCTCTAAAATATTTAAGAAACTCCACATGTTTACCATCAAATCAATTTCATTTTTTTTCTTTCTCTCAAATTTCAATCGTACTTGTTCATAACTGTATGAACTGTTTGTTTGAAGGAGGAAATCACACAGCCGTAAAATTCTTCAAACAGGGATATTTGATGTTTTTATACAGTGTAATAACTTTTCAGGTCACCTTGAATTAAAACAGCAGCTTTTTGCATTGAATAAGATTGCATTATATTAAAAATCTTTAAAAAAAAAAAACCGCGGATTTGCGGGATACTCGGTTTTTATAATTTGAAAAGATAAATGTTGTTTCATTTTCGGCAGGACTCCTTTTCTCTTTCTTTTCGTTTTTTTTTTCTGATTTCAACAGACCATGATGTAATATGGCACTAAATTAATTTAAATAAAACAAGTGAGTGCAGCCCATAGAGACAAACATGCTTACATTTATTGAAGTTTTGGATACATATTCAAGCAATACATACACAAAACATTCAAATCATAAAATAATATGCTGAAAAATTTAGCCTGTGTGGCTGAATGCAGTCTAGTGGTAAAACGAATGTATATCTTCAAAAAGTCGACTTAACAGGGGGAGGGGGGGGTTATATTGAATTAAAGAAGAATTAATGTATTAATCAAATACAATGATAGAAAATGTCACTTTGCCTAATGTTTCTAAAAGGAATTTTTCATATGCTGCACATTTAATAAGAAAAATCATAAATGCTGATGTGTTTCGTGATAAAAGATAAGTATTGCAATAAAAATCGAATAGAGATGAGTCTTTGGGACGTGTGGATTCTTTTCTTAATTATCAAAACCTTACATCCGTATGATAATTTCGTTTAAGTACATGATGTCCCTTAATATATGATATCATTTTAAATAACTGTAAGAAACATCAACTTCTGTCTTAATACATAATTTTAAAATTGTCGCTTTGAATAGGAATTGTCACAAAATTACATCAGAATATAGCTTAAAACTGTCTTTAAATAATAATAATGGATTATTTAAAAGAGATAAAATACATGTAGTCTCTCACTTTGATATTATATATAAAAAAAAAAAAATAAACAGTCTCCAGATATTAAGAAAGAATTTTTCAAATGAAATCGAGTCACTAAGCAGCAAATTTTAAGAATAGTGAAGAAAACATCTGTCACATATGTATTCCTTGCGAACATTCCTTTACCATGGAGTCTGACTAACTTCAATCTCCTCCATGACTTTTTGCATAATCGAAACTTCATATTTTACTGTATATCATCCCTTGTGTACATGTAACAATTTTGACCCATCGAAACATAGCAAATTAAACAAATTCTTATTTTGAACAGTTTGTGCCAATGTGGTAGGGCTTTCGTATTGATGTCTCCCCTTCCAAGGGGAGACGTATTGTTTTTGTCGATTTTATGCGCCCGGATCGATAGATCAGGAGCGTATATTGTTTCTGTCCTGTCTGTTTGTCTGTGTGTCTATTGTCAACTTTAACCTTCTCCATAACTTTTGAACCATGAGAGATAGAAACTTCATATTTAGTATGCATACTCCACCATGAGTGATAAAGACTTCATATTTGGTATGCATACTCAACTAATAAGGCTCTTTCAAATGACACTACGATTAATGACCTTGTGACCTTGATTGACCTATATGCTAAAAATAGTTTTTCGAAATTTCGCCATAACATTTGAACCATAGGAGATAGAGACTTATATTTGGTTAGCATACTCCACTAATAAAGTTCTTTCAAATTACACCAAGGTCAATGACCTTTTCTATGACCTATATGCTAAAAATAGTTTTTTTGAACTTTGGTACCGCCGGGTGCATAGTGTTTCACAAACAATGCAATATTATGAGATGATTTTGTGCCATTCATAACAATTAAACAAATTGGTCATGGTATGTGATTTTTATGGTTATTTCATATCATATAAATTATATAAATTTTGGGACACCCTGTACTTGCAAGAAAATCGTTTATTTTTAATTGGTCTCGATAAATTTCTTACCTTTGATGGTTGTCGATAAATCAGAACACGAATTTTGTTGGTATCAGAATGTTTAATAAAGATATATTACGGGTTGAACCAGTTATGAAAGACGAGTCAGTTTCTTTGTAAGAACCTAATTTATTTTCATGCTACTCTTAATGTGTACATAAATAATATTTTTATATCTTTTATTCAAGTAATTATACCTAAGCATAATTATGCAATTATAAATGACAATATAAAATTATTATTATATACTTTTTTTTAGATAATTGTAGATGAGTTCAATCAACAATGCTAGCAAGGTATGGTTTATATTATTTTTCTTTGAATTCCGATAACGTCACTACTTTAAAAACACGGCATTTATTGCGCTCGTCATTATCAATTATCAAAAATATAATAGAATTGACTATAGCAAGTGATAATCATGTCAGCCTTTGTACATATTGCTTGATGTGCTACAGTTTATATTTAAACACATGTCTAAACTGCTCGTTTTCGATTTACACAAATGCCGAATTTGCACTTCTTCATTTTAAGCCACGGCCAAATAGAACATCTAATATACTAATCAATAGAATGCATTCTTATAAATATAACTGCAAGCATCTGCTATGGAAGTGCAAGATAATACCTTTCATGTGTGTCACAGATGTTATATTTTAATTTGTTCTTATAATTTGCGCTCATTGCCAATTAAACACGATCGCGGCGTTTGTTTGTGTTGTGTGTCTGGTGTGAATGTTTTGAGAGATCATGTGACATTGTGTATTTTTGTATTAACACGTGTTTCCGGTTTGGTGACCTGACGTGACCTTACTGCTGACCAATAAATGGCCGTTTTATCTTATAAATATGCATGTTTTAATTTATTAATTAATCCCGACAGCCAACAATCATATAATGTATGTGTTGTTAATGTTGTTGCGAAAAAAAAAACACAAGATATGTTTGTAAAACAATTACGCCCCCTCCCCCCAAATTGGTATTTTTCAAAGTCTAATAGGGCATAAATCTGTAAAAAAAAAAAAATGGCGCGATCGAACCCAAAACTTGACCTAGATAGTCATCTGATAAATCTGTATACTAAATTTCATTTAAGTACGTACAAGCTCTGCGAAGAAAATGAACGGAAAGTGCAAATAATTGAAATTTTCTTAGTCCAAGGGGCATAACTCTGTCAAAATGGCGCGACCGTAACCAAATCAGAACTTGACCTAGATGGTCAAATTTCATTTCAGTATGTGCTACAGTTGTGAAGAAAAGGAACGGAAACTAAGTGGACAGAAAAACAGACCGACCGATCGACAGAGAGCAGCAAAGCAATATGCCCTTCCTTCTTCGAAAGAGGGTTTAATAGGTTTATTATAAATAAAGCCAAGTCACCAAAAAATAATTTTAAGAACTACCAATAATAGTATCGTTCCCCCGCCTACAGTACCGATTGAACACATCCTTACACCAGAACAAACCCGAAGCGGACCCCGGGTTTGCTTCCGGGGTTCGCTCGGGCGCTTCGGGATCGCTTTCAGAAATTTAGGGACCGCTCCGGGTTCGCTCGGGGTCCGCTAGAGCGAACCCGGCGTTCGCTTTCTGGGATCGCTTTACGCACTGATGCGTGAAGCGGATCCCGCTGTTATCTCGCCGCCTGTAAGCCCGACCCTTGTATATTCCAAAGCAGTAATTGAATTTGGGAATCGATCATTGTTGTTTTAGCGGCGATCGATACATAAACATTGTACATGTATACAGTGACATTATGAAGAACATAGTTAAATTTTCCAAAATTAAACTTTACATGTACATGTGACGTAGATTTTTAATTGATTTTTAATTGATTTCCTTGATTTCTCTGCTCTCGAAATTTCGATCCCGAGAAATTCTAAATTATTTAACAGCGGGCATTTGGGCTTTCATTATACCCCGCGCTTGAAAAGTGGGAGAGTATTTAGTAATCGGGATTTCCGTCCGTCTGTTACGCTTTTTCTCTTATCCGCAAATCCTCTTTTACTATTGAGTGAAATTTAATGAAACTTTCACAGAATCTTTATAACATATTGCCATTGTGCACCACCTATTTTACTTTTATATTCGACACGTATTTTAGGTTTCCCATAGCAAAACATGGACATTGCCATTATATTATGTTTACCTAGGACGTCACATATAGAAGCTTCTGGATAACATTTGATAGGTCGAGTTATTCCTCTTTAAACATTACCGTAAAACAATATATAGCAACATATGGACATATGGGAGGCAGGGGTATCATTTAGTGAGCTCATTTCTCACAGTACCTCTAGTTACGCTTAGAATTATGGAGCGAGTATATGATTTTAATCAGAGTGAAAAAATAAAATGACAAATAATAATTGTTGTCCCGATAATAATACAAGTATAATAATAATATACCCTTTACTTAACATACACACATTTATGAAAATTAAAATCATTTAAACATATTTTTAAATATTTAAATAAAACAAGAAGCCCATGGGCCTTATAGGTCACCTGAGCATTATTCAACAACTTTCCAGTGATTGAATTTGATCCATGTTTTAAGCCAGATGCTATAGCATTTACAATTTGGTCATCATAACTATACACTTAACAGTTCCTTAGTTTGGCTGCTTAATACCCATAGGCAAGGTAGGGGAACAAAAAATGCATTTCAACAAATCAGTAATATTCAGCAATAATCAGTTGTGCCGCTACCACACATGAACCCTTTACTCTTAGGCCTAGATCCACACATTGCACAATTTTTGGAAAGGCATCCTTGCTTTTCAAAAATATTTGATACATTTCAAACAATTCATTCATTTTTAGTATATAAGTACAGCCCCCCCCCCTCTATGGTACAACTGACCCTGGGGTCTTGAAATTTACAATTCTTGAAGATTAGGTCCCTTGCTCATAACTATACAGGTAGTTCATCTGCTTAGAGTTTAGGAGCAAAGAAGAAAATATTCAATGTTTTAATGTTTTTTCACTATACATACATAATCAATAGAGCCCCGCCCTTACCCCCAGAACCCCTGGCCCTGGGGCCATAAAATTCACAATTTTGGTAG